>NC_139639.1:17020269-17117769 GCF_964638095.1 Poromitra crassiceps
TGATGCCTACTCTGCTCAAATCTAGCTACTGTCGAGTTGAAAATCATAGAGCATGGTGGAGATGATTGGTAGAATCTATATCATGCCAGTGGTGTGGTTTCACAAGATGAACAGCACGTTTCCCACACTCAGGGCTAATCCTTCTGTCTGATCAGTCTGATCAGCTCATCCCTGTAGCTCCGCTCCTTTTGGAGCACGGAAAGGACAAGACATTGCCTACATTTGCACTCAGATATTCGCTCAGTATTCATGTGCCAGTCAAAAAGACATTATAGCATTTTCACGGTTTATTAGCCATAGTGACAGGAATATTGTTATGACAGAACGACACACAAGAGAATAATGGATGTCGAATGTAATTAGGTTTGATCATCTCTCTCTCTCTGTCTCTCTCTCTCTGTAGTGGCAGCAGTGGGGGCAGTGGTGGTAGGGAGAACAGTGGAAGCAGCAGTGGTGGGGGTGTCCCTCTTGCAGTGCCCACACCCTCCCCTCCCAGTATTGGCCAAGGTGGGTCTCACAGCCGCTCACCAAAGGCATCCAGAAAGGATGGATCTACTCGATCCTCCCTGTCTCTCTTTGTATGGATCTACTGGATCCTCCCTCTCTCTCTGTATGGATCTACTGGATCCTCCCTGTCTCTCTGTATGGATCTACTGGATCCTCCCTGTCTCTATATGGATCTACTGGATCCTCCCTGTCTCTCTTTGTATGGATCTACTCGATCCTCCCTGTCTCTCTTTGTATGGATCTACTGGATCCTCCCTCTCTCTCTGTATGGATCTACTGGATCCTCCCACTCTCTCTGTATGGATCTACTGGATCCTCCCACTCTCTCTGTATGGATCTACTGGATCCTCCCTGTCTCTATATGGATCTACTGGATCCTCCCTGTCTCTCTTTGTATGGATCTACTGGATCCTCCCTCTCTCTCTGTATGGATCTACTGGATCCTCCCTGTCTCTATATGGATCTACTGGATCCTCCCTGTCTCTCTTTGTATGGATCTACTGGATCCTCCCTCTCTCTCTGTATGGATCTACTGGATCCTCCCTCTCTCTCTGTATGGATCTACTGGATCCTCCCTCTCTCTCTGTATGGATCTACTGGATCCTCCCTCTCTCTCTATATGGATCTACTGGATCCTCCCTCTCTCTCTGTATGGATCTACTGGATCCTCCCACTCTCTCTGTATGGATCTACTGGATCCTCCCTCTCTCTCTGTATGGATCTACTGGATCCTCCCTGTCTCTCTCCACTCTTCCTCTCTTGCGCTCTCTGTTCCTTCCCATCCGCATGGCCTCTTATTCAAATGCAATCAAATCCAGTCAAATTGAGCTTTATGAGCTTGCATAGAAGATAATGGGATGTTGCAGGATAATCCTTTAGCTAATAATGCTATTAAATATGTTGAACAGAAATTCTTCAATGTTCAATTCATTATTACTGTATACATTTACGTCAGTCATTTATGTCAGAGTAAATGATAGCACTCTGCTTTACAATGGCCTTATTTCAGTGTATTAACTTGTGTATTAAGTATTGTAAGTACACAGTAATCATGTGATATACTGTCTGTGTTTAGCAACAACACAGCAACATAATGCACGTACAAACAATCATGTGGACTCTTTGTACAAGTTGTGTTGTTTCACCCTTAGAAGTACATAGTATTATTAGGGAGATCTTCATTACATACTGTCAGTATTTTTGTCTATTTATGATATTTTCTATAGGGTAATACATTTGTTAACACACTGGACGGGAATCCATTGGAAATTACAGTCTACTGTCACAGAAACTACTGTTTCAAAGTAGTTAGTTAAAACAATACCTTCTGTTAAAAAGCTAAACATGCTTTCTTACCTGGACAGCACAGTGGTTAGCACTGTTGCCTCACAGCAAGAAGGTCGCAGGTTCAAACCCCAGTCTGTCCCAGGTCCTTTCTGTGTGGAGTTTGCATGTTCTCCCCGTGTTCATGTGGATTTCCTCTGGGTGCTCCAGTTTCCTCTCCACCATCAAAGACATGCATGTTAGGGTTAATACTCCTGTCGGTGCCCCTGACCAAGGCACTGGCAATCGAACTGGAATTGGTCCCCCGGGCGCTGCACTGCGGCTGCCCACTGCTCCTAGTTCTAGGAAGGTTCCTAGTAGAGGATGGGTCAAATGCAGAGGATGAATTTCCCCACGGGGATAATAAAGGATAACTTAACTTAACCCTCTCACCCCTGCAGCGCCTGGACCCTCTGCCACAGTGCCCCAGGGCCCCGGCCTGGGCCCCATCCCCATGTCCCAGTTCGGCACCATCTCGCGGCAGATCTCCCGCCACAACTCCTCCACCACCTCCTCGGCCTCCATGGTTTCGGCCACCGGCACCTACCGCCGCGCGCCCTCCGTCAACTCCCAGTTCTCCGTCTCCCAGCAGCCCCACCTCAACGGAGGCCCCGCCTACCCGCAGAACGCAGGTAACTGGGCTCGAATTTGGGCGTTTACACTGTGTCAAATACGCTTTGTGGGATGGTAAAGCTCATGTGTGGCTTCTATAGTTTTATTCATATTCTATAGTTTTATTATTCATAAATGTCTTCCAGTCATTGTACATTATGCCATTTGATCAGACTACACCAACAAATACTCAGGTATTTAATCAGCTTTTAGATTATTTGGTGTCATAAAATCAATAATATTAATACCCAAAAAACACACACAATCCTGATCAGGCAGCAGGGTTGTTTGTATAGTATATCTCAGGGTGTCTGCAGGTCCTGAGCAAGTATTTTAATGTTTCCTAATTGCCTATTTTTAAGACCTCCAAAGACCTTGAATACTGTTAAATACAGTCTTTATGAAGTCATAAATTCCGTTTTAGAGGTCTTAAAAATTTAGCAGTTTCTTGGTGTGCTATTTTGCAAGTCACAGATCAGCCTACTCATGCATTTTCTTATTTTTTTCATGTAAGGTAAGATCAGGTAAGGTCGACTCTATTATCCCAATAGGGAAATCTGGGCAGTCACGGTGCAATACATTCATAAACAACACCTTCAAATGCAAGAAAGTGAAGTCGTGTTCATTCCATATGACATTTGCCATAATTTCATTCTAACTGGCATCACAAGGTCTTCAGAATTCTTACATTGAACTTGGTGAAACTTGCAGATACAATCTAGCCACTCTTTTTCAATGTATCGTTCTCCACAATCCTTAGTTATCTTCATGTCCCACTGCATGCAGCCCGGTTGTGTCTCAAAGGTGCCTTGGTTAGGCTAACCATTAGCCCTTCAACAGCATAATGAAGAGGAATGACCATCCATGATTAAGGAAGTCGGAGTTGTTGAAACCACCCCACCCTGACCCTGCTGTGCAGCACGTGTCATTACATCATCTACTTGAGTTATGACAGGGTCACTTTCACTTTCACTTTCACTTTCACTTTCACTCACTCACTCACTCACTCACTCACTCACTCACACACACACACACACACACACACACACACACACACACACACACACACACACACTGAGCTGCTAGACAAGGGGAAGCCCAGGACATATGCATATGAGCTGTCAGAGAGGTGGAAATGGACTTTGGCATGATGCATCAGTCTGAGCTGTTCTAATGTAATGGCTTGTCTCTGGGGGGACAGACGTCTTTCTTGGCTCAGAACACAGAGGGAGGACGTGGTCTTGTTTGGGGACAGGGACACAGTGATGAACACAGAGGGAGGAGGTGGTCTTGTTTGGGGACAGGGACACAGAACACAGAGGGAGGAGGTGGTCTTGTTTGGGGACAGGGACACGGTGATGCACAGCTTTATTTATTGCATTCAACCAGAGCCTTCCAGTGGGATTTGATGTGATCTCCAGTGACGGAAACTCGCTGAACTTTAATTATAGCGAAGGATTCCAAGCGTATTGAAATCTCCGCGGGCTCCGATAAAAGTTGCTCAGCACCAGAAACACAGTTCCAGGATGCAAGGAAGCAAATTGACACTCCCCCTATATCTTGAAGCCTTTTTTTAAGGATTTGATAGGGATTTTTCCTCTATGGGGAAATGAATGGGGAATGTAATCTCGGAGGTCCCACGGGGAACCCGGAGGTGCTCTATCGTGTATCTGTGGCTGGATGAGGCTCTGCAGTGTGAGCGGGGTGGAATAATAAAACATTACTGCCCACTGAGACCATCGACGCCTCTCCATTACCACTGATTTATGAGTCAGACTTGTCAGGCGTGCGTGTGTGACATCATGTCTCTGAGCGAGGCGAGGGCGGCTGTGTTTGGATCCATTAGTCTGGTCTGTCTGGAAGGGGCCCTGCAGCGCTACCTGTGAAACGCTGCTCTGTTGAAGAGAAGCCGATCTGCGCTATGTCATTACTACCCCCAAAGCCACTGAGCTGTTACAGTCTGCTAGCTTGTTGAGCTGTTACAGTCTGTTAGCTTGTTGAGCTGTTACAGTCTGTTAGCTTGTTGAGCTGTTACAGTCTGTTAGCTTGTTGAGCTGTTACAGTCTGTTAGCTTGTTGAGCTGTTACAGTCTGTTAGCTTGTTGAGCTGTTACAGCCTGTTAGCTTGTTGAGCTGTTACAGTCTGTTAGCTTGTCACTGTTGCTCTTTTTGCGTCTGTGTAGCGCTTTGCAGCTTCTTCTTCTTCTTTTGTTTTAATGGTAGCAGAACTCTATTGCTGGCTACAGCGTGTGCTCTTAAAAGGGATGCCACCGCGGTGTATTCTCAGGCTGAGATGAATGCCTCTTTAGCTCAGCTGAACAAACATGGCAGCGTTCAGGAATGTGTAAACGGGTTGCTCAGCAATGCTTCCTGCACCGTTCTGCTTGCTCACCGGCTTCTTTTTTCTCCTCTCCTTTTTCACTTTCTCCACCTGTCCTCCTATTTTTCCTCCTCCCCATCCACCACCTCTGTCTCTCTCTGCTGTCTGTCTGTCTGCCTCTCTGCCTGTGTGTCTGGGTGTTGCTGCTGTAGTGTCTGTGGCTCCTCCTCCTCCTCCCATGGTCCAGCTGACACCTCAGATCCCTCTGACCGGCTTTGTGGCCAGAATGCAGGAGAGCAGTAAGTATTGAAGTCACACAGAGACACGGACACACGCAGATGCCGATACAGACAGACATAGATGTGCAAATACACTCACTTACACGTTATGTACATTTACATACTGTATGCATACAGTACATATACACATATAGTCGATCAGTATATGCACATATATTGACAGTATACATACATATACATTTATATACAGATATACTAAGACACTAGACAAACCTCTGACTCCACCACTGTTAAAATGCACATTCAGTCACTGTGTGATATACACACACACACACACAACTTCCCACGCTTCTCTTATCAGCACTCTGGAAATGTCTCAGCATTCACACACTGCGCTGTGGCTTCTCACACACCACACCTCGCCGGCACTGTCATTATATTAGGGTTGCACACATATGCACACACACATAGACACACACACTCTTTACTGCTGTGTGTGTGTGTGTGTGTGTGTGTGTGTGTGTGTGTGTGTGTGTGTGTGTGTGTGTGTGTGTGTGTGTGTGTGTGTTAAAGCGGAGACACCCCCTCTGTCTGTTGCCATGGTGACAGATCACGGCAGGCGTGCGTTCTGTCCACTGAGGAGAGAAAATGTGACCCAATACCGCATTCTGATTCACCACTGTCCAGTCTGGACCAATTAAATGTAGCTACGCAGCCATCCAGCCGTCTGCATCCGCCTGACCAAATGCAATGACCTAAAAGAGAGCACTGGAGAATGGGAGATTAAAGAGCGTGGTGCAAGGTCGTTTTTTTTTTTTTTTTTTTTTTATTAATTCACATTTTGGGCTCATGATTATTAGTACGGAAATATCCCAAGGCGTTCAACACCTGTGACATCACTTGTTGCTGGACGTTCTGCTGGGCAGGTGCACAGTTCTATTTCAGGAACAGCGGTCAGCTGCTTTACAAAAACCAGTCTAGATGCAGCTATGTGTGATTTTTAAATATTAAATATTAATTATTTTTTTAAATGAAAATCCCATTGCTATATACCCGTCCCACATATGACTGCAGTGTGGTCTCTAGTAACCTGCACTATGCTCTTTAATAATACATTCCAATACAGACCTGGACACATGCATATTTATTACATGTACTGTATGCATAGGTTCTTCTTGCTGGAACTGTCCAAATGCTTTTACACAGGCCTTAAAGCAGTAATCCCGAGGCTACTACTCTTACATAGACCTTAAAAGGGAATGTGAGATAGGAGTGTTATGGTGAAATATAGTCCTTGTCAACTGCATACTTCTCTTTGAATAGGCGCGTCTTCCTCGGTCTTCCTGTAACGTGCGCTGCCTTTACACACAACCCGCCATGATGGATGAGAGTAATAAAACCGTAGAGAATTGCTGTCATACACTAAAGCAGTTTCAGCTGACAGTAGGCCTTAATGCTTTCACAGTTTTACTGTCCGCACTTAAAGCGTGTGGAGTGGAGAGGGGTGTGTGTGTACGCGTGATGGAATTGAAGGAATGCGTTAACTTCACTTCAGTGGGACAATATTACAGTTTGTTTCCTTCAAGAGACTTATACATGAGTTAGATCAGTGGTGCAGCCGTCGGTCACACCGGACTCGTGGGCTTGAGGTTGGATCGTCCATAGAGTCTTGTGTCACAAGCACACCTGTGGGTAAGACTCCCATCAGGATATAGACACAACTACTTTAAATGTCCTAAGAGGGGGCAACGATAATGATCGCCATTAAAGAATTCCTGGACTGTCCCTTTAAGGCATAATAGCCGATCAAACATCCTCTTGTTTTTGTCATTGAATGTCATTGAATGTTGTGGGCTCTTACTCCAGCTCTCCTCTCTGTCTGCACGGAGTGATCAATGAACTGAATAGTAGTAGTTGTAGTAGTATCATATGCTGTGGTGGGATGACTGCCTCATTGATGAGTCACCAAGACTCGTAGCTGCCCTCTAGTGAACAGTCTGAGCAGCGCACATTTATTACAGCATTTGAAATTGACTATGGTCTTCGTAGAAAGAGAGATCTGTGTAGAGTTCCTACAGGTTCTTGTAGATCTGGAATGTCTACATAATAATATGGAAACTGAATTTGAACAATTTGGGAATTGCACAATTTCATTTCACATATTGTGTATTTCTTAGAACAATTTGGTCTCGTTAGATTGCTGTGCCATGTTGAACTCTGGCTCCAACCAAGCCAAGGAAGAAGGAACGTAGGTTTCCATTTAGAAAGACATAGCAGTAGCCATCAGATCAGATCAGCCGATACCTTCTCCTCCCTTTCTCATTTGCCCTCTCCGCCATCTTCTCCGACCCCCCCCCCACACTGTCCCCACTCCAGTAACAGACAGCCCCGCCCCGCCTCCTCCACCGCCCCCAGAGGACATGGCCATGTTTGAGGAGCCCTCCCCCCCTCCGCCTCCCCCGCCCGTGGACTACGAGGAGGACGAGGCGTCGGTGGTCCACTACAGCGACCCCTACGCTGACGGAGACCCCCACTGGGCTCCCAAGGTCTACTTGGAGAAAGGTGAGTGCCAGGGAAAAAGCGCTAGATCGGGGGTGGGGGGGAGGGGGATCCTACACACTCAACTCCTCTTCTGTCCTGACGGTTTTATTTCGCTCTGTGTCCAAGTCGTGGCCATCTACGACTACAGCAAGGACAAGGAGGACGAGCTGTCGTTCATGGAGGGCGCCATCATCTACATCATCAAGAAGAACGATGACGGCTGGTTCGAAGGTGTGGCCAACGGCGTCACCGGACTCTTCCCTGGAAACTACGTCGAGTCGATCATGCACTACGCAGACTAAAAAAAACAAACACAAAATAGCATAGTGCCACTGCAGTTTCAGACAGAGCTAAAACCGTGAAGATGTACAGTATGCAATCCAGTTGATAGCACAGCCTCCCGTTTTGAATGAAGTGCCATGTTGACGTCTTGGGGAATTGACAAAAAGTGGTTGTCTTTGGGGAGGGGGCTTCATACTTCCACGGTTTTGTTCTGGTCCCCCCCAAAAGAAGCTTTGAAAGGCCTATAGCGGGTCTGTTGGTTTACACTGTGGACTAAACGGAGAAGCTAAGGACCTTTTTCAACCAGTGTGGCTGTCGGTAGAAAAGTGCTTCTCGTGCTACCAAGAGTTTAACGGCCGTATTTCCTTGAGGACTTAACGTACTCGTAGACACGGATTAAGACCATTCCAGTGGAGAATTATCCAACAATAAAAAAAAACATTAATCTCAGTCTAGAAGTAGTTCATTCATGTCTACACAGTGTACAGCCATCCCAGCCATGCATGTGGCTGTTGGCACAGATCTCCCCGCCTCCTTTTCTTTGACACTGTAGGCCAGCAGACCGGCCACACTCAAAAAGACCAACCCCCCCCCGATCCCTCTCATCAACTAAATAACATCATCTCTTACTTTAGCAAATAAAGAAAGAAAAAACAACAATGGTGAAAAGGGCAAACAAACATCAACAAGTGCATTAGGACACGGCTGAATGTTTGATGCTGTCGATGTCCAAATCACAGATGTTTTGGGGGTGGGGGGGCGTGGGATATCTATTTACTATGCTATGTGTCAGTGGGAGTCCTGGGAGTCAACGGGGACAAGGCGGGTGGGGAACGGGTGGGAATGTCAAAAAGGGTCAACTGAGTATATAGAATGCATTACAAAAAAAAAACAAGGATATGAACTTTCAGTTATTTCTGGTGGAGTTTCTTTCTGTTCTATAACTTGTATATACTGTAACGTGAGAAGCTGCCAGTGCATTTGTCAGTCGTGTGTTTCACCTGTGAGTTGCCATCGGCGTCAACAGGACTGGTCCATGGAGGGCGCGGTGGTGCCAACGGTGGTTTTGAAGTTTTCTTTTCTTTTTACTGGAACCTTGTTTTCTCCATCACTGACAGTGCCATTTTGACTTTAGCTCGGCCAAGTGGTCACACACACAAACATGTTATTTTTTTATGGTGAATCACAACGATATTATTTTGTTATGCTGTCCAGCTACTGTAGCAGAGCTCCCTGAGATGTGTCTCGCTTCAAACAGCAAATGTGAAGAAGAGGAAGAAGAAGTGATTATTCTATGTTTTTATATTGTCCTGGTTTTTCCATTGTGTTGGAATAGCTGCACTGAATAGTTGTCGACGACAGTGGGGACGTTCCGGTTTCCGTCACGGCTTTGAACGCAGCCGCAACGAGTTGCATTCAAGCCGCCCAAGAGTTCAACTAACCTTTACACTGCTAGAATATGGTAGCTATCTTCTGTTCTTTCAGTGGTTACTGGTACGGTGCTTTACATCGGTCCTCAGTCTAACCATAATCACCTACCATAACAACCTCAGTAGAAGAATGGTCTGCTCTACATAGAAATGTAACAAAGGATTTTTTGTTCTTATTTTGTTACAAGGAGTAAACGTTCAGCAGTTTTGATTGTAACCTTATTCAATCACTTTGAAATCTTAGTGAATGTAGGCTATTCAGCAGTGCTAATGTACTCCAGTTAGATTCAGTCTGTTACTTACAACTTCCTTCTGTCTTGTCTGCAGAAACGGGCGAGAAGTCTGTACCGCATATGAATGATAGAGTTCAACATTGTCATATTCGATATTTCAGATTGACTTGGTTACCAGTGAGGACTCATACAGCCTACGCACCTGATTTGCAAAACTGACTGCATCGGGCGAGTGAACTGCACTCCTTAAAAACAGTACTTATATGAAAAGTGTCATTCCAAAATGAGATATCTCCACCTTTTGCAAAATGCCTACTCTTATAAAACAATTGCAAAATTACTTCAATGGATGTAAAAAAGAAAAAGTAATCATCTGTAGTTTGGAAATATTGAGCAATGAACGTCAACAAGGTTTCTTGTTATTTGAAAAATGTATGTGTAGCTTTTTTGGAATGGCATTGTTCTTTTGCATTGTGTGGGTCCAGAGTTTCAGGTGTGGAAGATTCCCAACTCAACCAACAGTATTCCTTCAGCCTCAGTGCATGAGAGTTAACCTGACGCTGCCAGATGGGGGCGCTATTGTTTTCACAGTCTTGTTGTGAAAACAATACCGCCCCCATCTGGCAGCGTAAATACACGTCATTTATTACAGTGAATGATTTGCCACTACGCCCCATGCTCGATTGTATTTTCCATCAGGAGGTCATCTTTGTGAGAAAACAACTTTTTCTACCTGACACATTTCTAGCTGCGTTCAAATTGTTTTTACGTCTATTTGTCGGAGACTGCTGAGGAAGGTCTGCTAGCAGTTGTACGTAACGGATTTATTTATACGTTTCCTAGAGAAGTCATGAGACGACCACTGACGTGCAGAACTTTGTAATGTTTACCACTTAACGTCTAGCATTTCAGGGCATCACAGCTCGAGGCGCCTTTCTTTGATGTGTGTTTTCTTATGATGAAACGTGCGGGGGGGAAGTCATCCGTAACTTAAATGTTCATGGGAACAGAATCCAATATTTGTCTTCTCCTCTCAGTTTGTACATAGGATGTGCTCATTGAAATTTATGTACAGTCCTTTTGTAATAAACTCATTGAAACAATAGACTGAACTGTGTATTGGGTGTACATGAAGTTGGTGAAAGAGATAACAGATACATATTGGCAAAATGTAACTACCGTATATAGGCTACATTCATAAAATACATACAAATAAATAGCATCATACATGCGACAATAAATAACATCTAGCAATATTTGCTATTTGCTATTATCCCATGAAGTAAGTTAAGTCAGAGAAAACAAAAAAAAACGAAAGCACATCATACATCTATAACACCGGTGTAACGTGTGCACTGGTGTTTCACACTATTTGTTCAAACTAGAACTGCACCATTGGCTAGAGGGTCAAGTTAACCCTGACCTATTTTGAGGTGGAAAGGACGCTTCTCAAAGTGGCAGTTGTCCAATAGGAGGAGGAGGAGTAGGAGGGGTGAAGTCCAGCCGTGGCCCAGGTAGGCTACGCTAAGGCGTGTGGCCGTTGGTTCTGGCTGTAAACACATATGAGAATACAATTGATGTGGGTCCCTGCCATTTAAAACTGTCAAAAGATGCCTGCTTTCCTGTCTCTCACTCTGTTTACTGGTCTGAAAGGTGTGTGTGTGTGTTTTACTACCTTTGTGGGCAGTAGGGGGAATGTACAGCCTGGAGGCAGGTAGACTGGACAGGGACAAGGCTGAGGGTCTCCTCACTGCAGTCTGGTAGTTCTTATACAGGACAGTCCCATACTAAATGCATAGAACATACATGTTTGACCGTCTAATGTAAATCCTCTATCTGAAAACCAAACATTTTTCTCTGGAATTTGAAACGTACACAACCCCGATGAAAGTTGCATTGTTCACGGTACAGTGAGGAGTACTGGCAGTGGTGTATCTGACCTTGGCTACTCTGATGGAGTTGACCCAGAGAGACAGCGTGTGTTCATCATCACAGCACAGGCACCTGATGTAGTCTGACTGCTTCTGGATGCAGGGGTGCTGAGGAAACAGCACAGGCCGAAGGTTAGAACACAGACTCTAAAGAAATGTCATCTCTGCCCTCTGCTCTCCCAGTCTGGGGATTCTGCAGTACATCCACGTGCCAGCGGAGGGCAGGCAACACTCAGCTTCCCAAGCTGAAACAGAACTCTGTGGACCACATAGCTCCAAAACAATCCTTTGTGTCAGGGACTTGAGGTTCAGATTAGAGCAACACTGAAGGTTGAAACCTGGACAACATTGGCAGAAGTGTCTAAGACAAGACCAGAACCTATAAGCAAAATAACGTGGTGTAAAATGCAGGATTATGTACAGTAAATGTCATTGTCTTCATCTGTGAACCACAACATTTTCGTCTGGCACTCACAAGCCCAAATATGGTTCTATAAAGGACCTGAAAATGGTTTGTTAGGATTGGACCACAGCAGAACCTTATTTGGTGCTATGAGGATCCCTTTTCTAAATGACATTCACAGTAAAGTGATGATTGAATTCCCCCCTTTCACTTTAAAAAAAAATCTTTGTCCAAATCGTCATCATGAGAACAGCTTGTCTACACACAGACAGGCTGCCTTCAGTCACAAGGAGGTGACTTCTCATCACTCCTCTCACTTCCCCACAGCATGAACTTAGTCATAACAGCCACTATCACTATCAACACGTACTCAAATACGCTCATTCCTGAGAACATGAGTCAGACCCGATGCAGCCTGGAGGCTTCATGTAGCCACAACCTTTCTGCTCAGGCTATACTGGTATTGTAAACCAAAAAAATCAAGTTCATCTCGTATTCCAAAGCTGAGGATTGTGCGCCATTTAATTTATGTGTCTAATTTTGGTTGTCGTTAGTTTTGACCTTTGCCTTTTAAAACACAGCAACGATCACACAAAGTTTTTACTGCAGGTTGCCTTTTGTTGCAGCATGGACCCCTGATTGGCTATGGAATGTAACTGTTGCTATGGCAACAAGTCAAGCCCTTCAACATGCAGCCCAACCCGGATGCGGTTGTCATGGGTCTGCGACCCTGGCTGCCCTTTCAACTGGAAAACACAAACTCCTCAACCACACATGCACGCACACACACACACACACACACACACACACACACACACACACACACGCATGTACACACACACACACACACACACACACACACACACACACACACACACACACACACACACACACACGCAAAGCCAACAGCCACCCCTCCCACACCTGGTTTCGTTCTCGGTTCATGCTGTGTCTGGGCCAAATTAGAACGTCTGTTACATGATAAACTACCACCAGAAGGCTGCAATGTCTGTGGTCAAGTTAAGGTCTAGTTCAGTCCACTGAAGTCTCGTTCGCAGTCTGCTTTTCTGTTTTCTGTGTCTCTCTTTTTGTCTCCCTCGGATCCTCCGTCTCTAATATACACATCTTCATGTTAAACTGGGTGAGTTCTTTGCATTGGTTAAAGCTTAATAAGCATGAACTATCCCTTAGTTAATTAATGTGTATTAACTCTTACCCATAACCCTCACCCTAAACATGTACTAACCCTAAACTATTAAATAATGTATGAATGTATAGTGAACATGAACACCATTAGTAAATTATTACTAGACACATTAGTTAACTGTTAATTAAGGGTTAGTTAACACTTATTACCCTTATTGTAAAGTGTTACCGCTAAGAAAAACAGCTTCTATATAATATAAAATTGAGTATGTGGGCGATGTTTGTTTGTTTCAAGTTCTGTGTTCGGCCACAGCTATGCCGTTTTACGTGCGATCGGGCTGAAACCGTCAGGGTGTGTAGAGGGCACCCGTGCAGGTGACCTGACGGAGCTGGACTTTTTACTTAGGCGAATTAGCTAATGATGTGATGTCATCAGTGATGATGTCAAAAGTGATGTCATAAGGGCACACACACACAAGGATGCATTGTGACAAGACTGAGTGATGTCACACACACACACAAGGAGGCATTGTGACAAGACTGATCAGTGATGTCATAGGAGGGCACACACACACACACACACACACTGATGATATCATCAGTGATATAATGAGGCAGGCACACACACACACACACACACACACACACACACACACAAGGAGGCATTGTGACATCACTGATGCAATAACATTTAGTGAGCAACACACACACACGCTCACCAATAGGGCAGGTGAGGCTGAGTTATGGGCGATGCCTAGTTACTTAAACATGCAGATGAGCAAAGTATTATTTCTCAGAACGGCGCTGCAGAAAGACTAAGCCTGCAGGTGCAAAAGCATAAAAAACACGCTAGAATCATGTGCTACCATTAACCACTTAACTCACTGCTAGGTCATGTTATCCAAACATGATGAGATTTGGCCTGTGAAGCCTCGAGCTCATCTAAAGTATAGAGATGACAGTTGTTTACCTTACCTTTAGTATGAAGCAGAAGTCAGTGGCAGCTCTGTATTTGAGTTTGTAGTCGCTGGTGGTGTAGATGTTGACTTTTTCAAACTGGACAAAGCAGGCAAGGTCACTGGATGACTGTCAGATAGAGAAATATGAATAATAAGTATCAATTCCTAAATTACAACTATTGTGTACAATATGCTTAATAACAGATATTTCCTTATTCACATTGTATGTTACTTATTCAGTATCCGATATCAAGGGTTTGGTCCTAACTAGGGATGTCCGATATTATCGGCCTACCGATATTATCGGCCGATATTAGCATAAAAAATTCATATCGGAAAATATCGGTATCGGTATATATATATATATATATATTTTATATACAGGGGGAGTCTCACTGAGAGCAATGCTCTCTTTTTCAGGAGTACCCTGTTCACATTCACGCACACATGCATACCTGGAAGCTGACCAGTACAACCACAGTCTGATCTGTTGGCCGCTGAGCAGCTCCACTGGAGCGGTTGGGGTTAAGGGCCTTGCTCAAGGGCACCTCAGTGGTGGTAATGAGGGAGGGGCAAGCGCTGCCTTTTCACTTTCCCCACCCAGATTTATCCTGCCGGTCCCGGGGATTGAACCAACAACCTTCTGGTCACAAGCTCGCTTCTCTAACCATTGGGCCACCACTGCCCCAATAACACTTACAACTTTAACACAACATGCATATTATATATTAAACTATTCAGCTACATTAAGCTACATTATGTAACTTGTTACCTGAAATTTTGGTATCGGTATCGGTTGATATCGGTTGATATCCGTATCGGAAATTAAGAGTTGGACATTATCGGATATCGGATATCGGTAAAAAAGCCAATATCGAACATCCCTAGTCCTGACATTCTAGTGGTCAATTTATTTATTTATTTATATTTATTTTTTCGCTCCCTCAATAAAGAAGACATTTCAATAGCATGCCGTTTCTTTTTATTAAACATTTCAAAGAAAGTATACAATCAATCTCCAAGACACAGAACAAAGCCTCCATGTTTTCGAAAAGGGTTAGTTTTTCCTCTAAAGCACAAACAAGCTCCTCCTTTCCTTCTCTGAAACAGAAACGCAACCTGGTCAGTCACCACACCGACAAATATGCAGTTGTTCACAGAAAATAAATTTCACCAATCTCACGTTTTTAGTTTTCAATTCTATATTCCATGTCTGTGGGAAACTTGGTGGCTCAACCATTAGTAGGCGCATTCCGCATTTGAAAAAGAAAGGGGGAAATGGATTTTCACATGACACACGTGAAACTACACGACGAGGAAGTAGAGCTCACCTAGAGCGGGACAGCAGTACCTCAGGGGGTCGAGCTGTCATCTGGGAATGTGAAAGTCCCTGATTCGAGGCTCGCGCTCCTCCGGGGCTGCGTGCCGAAGTGTCCTTGAGCAAGACACTGAACCCCTGACCGCTCCTGACGAACAGTTAGCACCTTGCATGGCTGCAGGCGCCGTCGGTGTGTGAATGTGAGGGTGAATGTAGACATTACTTTGAACTTTGAACGGTTGTCAGACTTGCAAACGCGCAATATAAATCCAGTCCACTTACCATTTATAGATCAGTGCTTCACTGACCTGCTGTATTGCTTCCTTCAGGCCGTTCTTACTGACACATCTCATCCTCATGATCTCTCCTCCTCTCCCTCTCTCCAGCTCTGCATGCTTCAGCTTTTCATCACCCTTTCATCAGGTCTTCTCCACAGATGACTGTGGTCTGTGTTATTGTTGGGTTTGTAGTGCCCCAGCTCTTCGGCATTTTGCCTCCTCCTCCACATCAACCATCCTTTGTATCTCTTCCTGCACTGAATTTGCACATCTGCCTCCTGCAGTTTAGCTTTCATCACTTTCTTCCTCTCTTTTTTCTTTGCCGAGTTGGCCTCTAGATCCATGCTTAGCCTGGGCATCGCAGCTTCTTGCCGGAGAGGCTCTGCGCTCTGTCTGAGAGCACAGAATGATGTCACCCTCCTCACCAGTTCACAGCATCTGTCCTCACTTTCTCCTGCTTTTGTCTCCACCGTTCCTCCACCGTTCCTCTGCTGGATGCTCAGCCCTTCAGATGAAAGCCTTTGAGGGCCGCTGCCATTTCCACTTTCCTTCCTCCTCCCCAGCTCTCTCTTCTTCCTCCTGCTCATTTCTCCATGTTTTACTCCTCAGCCAGAAGGTTGTCGACAGATCTGCTACAAAGACCTGGGCCCTCATTCATCAGCATAAGAGGGCGTAAGCCATGCGTACGAGCAATTTGAAGTGAAGAGTGGAGTTTATTAAAGCGCACTTACGCCTGAGAATGAGCGTTAAACGTAGGCGCAGCTCTCACCAAGTGTTGGAAAAGCAGAATTAATGCCGTCTAGCAGTGAAAGACCACCAAGGAAGACAGGAACAGACCATCAAGGCTTTTATCATGATGAATATAAAGTGCTTCAGTTGCTGGTTGACTACAAGCACATGTACCATTCGTAACAATTTGGAGTGGACAGTGCATATTGTCTATATTAGCTACATACTACAATGAAGGGCGGATTCTTTTTTAAATATGATTAATGAATTTCCCAACAACACTGAAGCTGTCAACTATTAGCCTGGTATCCAGCCCCATATGAATCACAGTTGTCATGAAGGATTCATTGAGGCTGGGTACCAGGCTAGTCAACTATGGCATAATATATAGAAAAGCAGAGAAAGGAGTGCGTCTTTGGTAGGCCGAGTAGTATAAAGTCAAGGTGCTCTTTGGTCAGGGGTAGGACAGTTGAGACTAAAAAGAAGTAACCAAGGCACTCTTGTAGGTGAAAAAAGTTAAAAAGCCTTTATTGTATGGCTAACACGATTTGAAGGCCTGTGTGCCACAATGCGTTGGTGCGTTTTTAATTCTTGCTACGATGCAGCATTAGCCATACAATAAAGGCTTTTCAACTTTTTTCACCTACAAGAGTGCCTTGGTTACTTCTTTTTTATGGCATAATATATATTGCCATAAAAGCACCATCATTTAACAGACACGTGGTGCAATTTTGGCTTTGCTGAATGACTGGATAGATTGCTTACTGATAAGTGTAGTCTTTCCAATATTTTGATGTGCCAGGCTTAGAGAAATGTATTTATTAGCAACACTTTACAATACTTAGAATAGTCATGAGATACTGGTTCATTAACATGGTGTCTAACAATCTATTACTATATAGCCTAGTACTTGACTGAGAGTTATTCAGGAACTACTATTATTTGTTGCGAACAGTGCACTGCACTAGTATCTTTAATGTCTCTATGGGAAACAAGTGTAAGCACTGGGTTGAACAGTGCATCCGGGATTTGTTGTTACTGTAAAGAGACATTACGGTCATGACAGATGTTACTGTAAAGAGACATTACGGTCATGACAGATATGCACTGTAGAATTCTTTCATCATTGTTGTTTTCACTGATTTGCATACCTTTGTCTTTCCTCTGGGCACATAGTAGATGCCTGAGGCCCTGAGCAGGAAATAGCGTCGGTTCCAAGTCTTCTTCCCGCCTTCCTTTAGGTACAGCCAACCCTCAAGGTCAGGAACGATCAGGGACTGGCCCTCGAAGCTCTCCTGCCGGGTCCCAAGGGAACGATCACATAAAAAAAAAAATGAAAGAAAAAACAGGGCGGAGAAATGAGAAGTTGAATTCCAAAATGAGATATCCTCCTTCTTATTCTTACTTTTCTTTTCTTCTATTTTTATTTATTTTTTATTTTATTTTTTATTATTTGGGGGGGGGGGCACACACAACTATGAAATAGTAAGATTTTAAAGCAAAACTCATGGAAGGAATAGGTTAAATTTGAACCTTTTTAGGATGGGATTGCTTTAATGATTGAGTGAGAGCAGGTCGCTCCCCCCCTAACCACCCCATAAAATCAATCATTTTACAATAATATTTTAGAATGCTGTAATACCTCTTATTAAACACATGAGGTCTTGAGGCTGCTAAGACATGGATGGATTACACAGAGACCGTATTTAATCTCGGTAATTTCACGCAGTGGAAATGTGTGGTTGGCAGCTGACCTGGATTAAGCTCTCTTTGTCTTGTTGTTTTATCTCGCTCAGAATCCTCTTGTCCTTCTTCCACATGTAAAACACCTTTGGGGCAAGTGAGAGAGAGTGTGTGTGTGTGTGTGAGAGAGGG
The DNA here is from genome assembly GCF_964638095.1 of Poromitra crassiceps. NCBI lineage: Eukaryota > Metazoa > Chordata > Actinopteri > Beryciformes > Melamphaidae > Poromitra > Poromitra crassiceps. The sequence goes on from NC_139639.1 coordinate 17,038,395, forward strand.
AGAGAGGCATGACTTCATTTACTACTGTAATTGTGCATTCAACCGTGGAATTAAACTTCTCGATGGTGAAGATGCACAAGCTTTCTTGCACACTCACCTGGGGGTCTTTGAACAGAATGTATTTCTGAGGCCTTGACAGGAAACAGATTTTGTTTTCAGTGTTGCAGGTCCACGCAGACAGATGCTCCACTAAATATTCATGGTCCTCAAAGCCCCTTTCTGAGAGCAAACAATGGGCATCTTTTAGCAGAGAAACCCAGAGAACTCCTTTCATATAGTGTGTGCAATGTTAAATGTTTGTGTGTGTACATGTGTGTGTAGAGCAGCTGTGTGGTGTCTCTGACCGCTCTGCAGCTCTGGGTTGGTCTCACACAGGCTCCAGTCAACGCTGCAGTCGCAGTGCGTCTTCTCAAACAGGTTGTCCAAAACGTCTCGCACCGTCTGCCTCGCGTCCACCATCAGTGTCTTGGAGCTGCCATCGCTCATCATCACCTTTACGATCAGCTACAAGGGGGGAACACAGCACAGCCATTTTGTCTGGTGGTCAATATGATTTACACAGATAGACATCTTGCCCCTGCTAACTATAGGTCATATCACTGTATAGATGACGATTGTTCTGCACAGCCACAAATATCAGAATATGTGAGATGATTGGCAGGGTTCCCACATGCTTTCCATTTTAAAATTCCATATTTTTCCAGGCCGTGTGTTCTTGACTGGAATTGATTTTGGTTGATATTTGATAATAATGCATGGTGACAGTGGGTAATAATAAGACTTCACATCAACAAAAACTGTGGGCTCAAAGTGGGTCTACAACAACATCAAAGCTTTAATTATATGTATCGGACGTGAACCACAACAGTTTCCATACTTTTCCAGACATTCTTTCAAATCTCTAAACTATTCAAGACCTGGAAATGAAATTGTTGATATTCATAGTATACTTTTCCAGATTTTCCAGACCTGTGTAGGAACCCTGAGAATATCCTATTTAAACTATGGAATTACAAGAGATGAATGACGGAGACAGCCTGCCGATGATCAAGATAGAAAATAAGACTACCTACAAAGAACATGACTTTACCTTCCTCACTGTGGCCTCTCTCAGCTTCTCAGGAGCCAGTTTCACTTTGTCTGCTTTTGTCCGCAGTTGACTCTGGAAATGCATTATGAGGATATGATCAAATTGTATCCATGTTTGTGGTAAAATGATGGCAATATATGTTTATGATCACAGATTCTCAGGTCACCGTTTGCAACGCTCTGGAAGTCTGTGTTACTGGAGGCTGGGCGGATCCTGGGGCCGGACCGCGAGTCGAGGTGGATGGTCGGTTCTCTGTGCGAGCGGTCTGTTGGTCAGAGGTGGTTGAGTCTGATCCCAGGTCAAACACCAGAGCGTCCAGGTCATGCTCCTCCAGTTCATTCAGAGACTCTGTATGGAGAGAAGGTATTGAGATTCATCCCGTCATCACCACAACAGCACAACTTAAACCCATGGAGACAACTGAAGACTTGCATAAAAATATTGAATTTGAAGATCCAAATCCGCTAATTTTGGCATCTAAGATTTGACATCGTTCCACGATCGTCCCACTTCAGTCAGGACAGCACTGGAGAACTCTTGAAGAACTGCCTCACCCCACCTCACCCTCCATATTCTCCTGCTCTCCTCACTCGAGCGTACATTTATTTTGAAGCTTAAAAGAAAATCGTCTCTCCTCCGCGCTGGAACCCTATTTGTCCATACGTCACTTTAAAGATATATTGGACTGCTCCTTTGATATTTTTGTGATTGCTTTTTTCTGTATTGTTTTTGTCTTCAAACTATTGATGTGACCGATATGCTGCATACTTACACCAAGTCACATTCCTCGTATGTAATCTGATTACCTACTGTGGCAATAAAAGTGAATCTGAATGTGAATGTGAAAATGTGTACTCACCATTCAGGTCTCTGAAGCCAATGGAGAAGGTCCTAGGTCGTGAGTCGGATTCCCTCTCCCTCTCTACCTCAGCTTCGAGACTCTGTATGGCAAGGATTTGATACTTCATTTGTCCATGTGACATTTTGATGTTTATACTGTATTTAGTAGCTTATTTATTTTTCTGGTGTTTTCTACAGAGTTCGAACTACATCCTTTTAGCTGGGATGGGCGACAAACAAAGTAAAGCCAGATGACTCTTCTCTTCTTTGCTGACTGACACTGAATTGCTCCAATTCAATTTACGATTGTCCAGTTTCTGATGCTCATGTAGAACCACAAAATGTTTTGCTTTGTAGTGGAAGTGATTTAAAATGTAGTGAAAATGTCAAACAAAGAAAACTACTCAACTACAGAAATCATAGTTACGTCCACAGTTGTGCAGAAGTGATGCTTTGTGACAGAAGTTGTGCTATGCTGTGTTTTGGATAACACTAACACTGTAATCAAAGAGTCGCCCAATCAAAATAAAAGACCATATGCGTCCTTGGAAGATTTTTTTTTAAACTTTGAACTTCAAACCCAGGAACACGCTTGTCTTTCATTATGTATCTGATCCTGTTTAATATCAGTGACTTCCTGCACACTTTATCATGCTCTGTTTTCAAGCTTGTTACAGAGAACAGGCTGCGCTCTGTTCCTGCATAGAGAACAAATGACATGTCATTTCATAAAGAAACACATTAGCAGCCTCAGGAAGGTCACCAAGATCAGAATGCTGCCGTTTCTCTGCACACGATGAAAAATAATTGCATTTAAATTGTGTTGCACCCAGATTTTTTTAAATATATATAATTTATATATTTTCGGATAAAGAAACTGGTTCAAAGCAGTGAACTTTTCTCATTTTCCTTTGGGTCAAGCTGCACTTTAAAGGGCCACTTTGCTGATTTTCAACCAGCTTTGTATCATTACAAAATCAGTTGTATATGCAAATGAACAATGTTTAACTTGCCTCCATCTTGCCTGGACCGAGAGCTCCACCTTCATTCGCAAAAAATGGTACAAATTAATGATATAATTTGCTCCAGGAAGTTCTGTGATTGAAGAGTGAGCAATAATAATAGTGATAGTAGCCTACTGGTAATAATGATAATGACAGGCAAGATGAAGGGAAGTTAAACATTGTTCATTTGCATAATACTGTATAGACCAGTGGTTCTCAAATGGGGGTCCAGGGACCCCCAGGGGTCCGTGGCACTTTGCCAGGGGGTCCATGAAAAGTTTTCAGGAAAATATATATATATATATATATATATATATATATATATATATATATATATATATATATATATATATATATTTGCAAAAGCTTCATAGTTCAACGAAAATATGTTATGCTTTAAATCTAAAATGGTTCATGGATTACATTCTAATCTAACAAACCTATCAATTTAAAAGTCAAGCACGTTACCGTGGAAACAATTCAACTTAGCCCAAAATCACAAATCAGAATGAGGGGGTCCCCGGTATATTTTCTATCTTGTAAGAGGTCCTTGGCTGAAAAACATTTGAGAACCTCTGGTATAGACTACCGATTTTGTAATGATAAAAAAGCTGGTTGAAAACACAAGTGGTAAAACAGTACGCAGCTGACTTCATGGAGGAAAATGGATTATATCAAAGCTGTAATATTGTCATGAATAACGACAGGCTTAATCACATGTTGTAAACAAGCTAACCGTAGCTGGGCAGACTGCCCACCTGTACACAGTGCTATGTCTGCCAGCAGGCAGCTAACCCTGAAAACACATGTCCTCATGCTGGAGCTCATGGTTAAATGGCACCTCAGAGCCCTGTACTGTAAGTCAGGGATCACAAAGACTCTCCTTTGTCTGATCAGCCCAAGGCTTTTAAAGCAGAGAACGGGCCCAATTAATGCAATAACTGTAATGACTTCAAATCCCCTTTTCTCTCAGACTCAAAGAAGATGACCGCCGTCATCAGAATGGTTTGAGTTTGAGTCTGTGCAGCGAGGTTACCATGATGGCTTTCCCATCTTTCAGTGGCATACATGCAGAGCCAGTCTGGTAGGTTTCATGGTCATGTCATGTGAAAGACTGATCTCATCCTTAGGGGCTGCACTCTTTTAGCTTTATGGAGGGGATTTAAATGAAGGATAATGAAACGCGCACACACACACACACACACACGCACACACACACACACGCACACGCGCACACGCACACACACACACAGGCCGGGGCTGCATCGATTAGAAGGGTCTAATGTTTTTCTTGGCAAACTACAACAATATGATGAGCAGCTTATGTGCGCTTTAGGAAGAGCGAAGAGGTCTGATCCAGATGGGATGACTTCACATCTCGGCATTGTCTTACTGTACAGGGCTTACGTTTCCAAACAGACTGCCATGTCTAATCAGCTAATGTCCTCATATTATGGGATGCCCTGACTCACGGCTTTTGTGACCCGTTTCCCGCGTCAAAAACACTGACAGGAACGCAGGAATCTCTGCTCATCTGGGCACCTTTTGAGAAAGAATGTGACGTATAGAGTAAAGATGTTTGATGTCACACTCTTGTTCGTGAAATGCATTCAGGGGCGTAGCTATGGGTGGGTCCCCCCTATCCTAGCCTATGCAGATGCCCGCCTCTCGCCTCAAGAGGAGCGCCACCGTCCAATGGAGTCATGTGCCAAAGTATTTGCCATGCATGGCGATTGCTAAATAAAGTTTGTTAAATCCTACCAACTGGCCTCTCATGATTGAACTGTAAACCCCTGTAAAACTCTTACTATCAGACCTCGTATTGACCAGTTCACACTCCTAACCTGATAGAATAACATTTGAATCTAGGCCTAAGTATAGTAAGTAAGTGGGAATATTAACATATTTATATTCATCTCATATTGACCTAGAATATCAATTAGAATATAGGATAGTAGAAATTATGTTATCATGCTGGAATGCTAGCATTACTTATGTCAGCATGCACTTTGAGCTGACCTAAGTGCTGTTAGGATCCTCCAGTTTACCCACAAGGCTTAGTCAGTGTCAAAAGTCAGTGTCAAGTGAAACGGTTGAAATGTCGGGAAAAACTGGTGATCGAACACAGCTGTCTGGTGTGAAAGGCAACAGTAACACCCTTACTGGCCACCACACTTTTTAAATAACAGACTGATGTGTGTGTATAACCATGATACACATATCTAGAAATGTTATGCAACATGTCTGTGTAAGTTCATTTTCAAAACATTCAGGTGATAGAAAGTGAATTTAAATGTTTTTAAATGTTGATATGCAACGTATCTTGGTTCACTAATGTTGACATTCAACGTATCCCTGGTTTGCAGAAATGTAAACACTGCCAACATTTGAATCAGGCCACCAGGCTGCATCTCCTCATGACAACTTACCTGAGTGAGAAGATCCATCTCTCCCAGTAGGTCACTGAACATGGCGTCTATGTCTTCTTCCATCTGGGAACAGCAGAATATGTGACTTTACTAACAGTCTGATACAGAGATTTAAGGATTTTTGGGTGCTATCTTCATTTCAATTGGACTCCAATCAAGTTTACTCTTATAAAATTAGTGGTCTGTAATACTTCCATCCTTGAATAGTGTGCTATAAGTGGAAATTCTGAGAAACGTCTGCTGAAAGGCCTAACAAACGTCTGCTGAAAGGCCTAACAATAGACATTCTTGTTACATTCTTGCGGTAACGTTACAGAAATACAAGCATGCACAGCTGTGTAATTGTCATAGGTTTAACAATGAAATGCGATCTGCATTTCTAAACATGTTGAAAGTCACAAGTGTAAACTATTTGCACAAACTGCGATGTGACCGCCATGACTCCACATAACATAGTGACAGGGCAGTATGTGACAGGCTGAAATGGCTTCCATGCTGTGACACTATGACATCACACAAACTGTTTTTATTAGCCTCCAGCAAGACCAGGGAGGAGTCAGTAGGACTTCTCCTGATCAGTCACATTATGGTACATCTTTTTATGGTCGAGAATAACCATTCAAGTCGCATGCAAAAAGCTCACAAACATATCTTAGTCATTTGCGTATCAAACATCACAGATGAGCTCAGCACTTGAGTTTTTTTGTGTTGATGCCTAGTGATAACTCATGGCTAAGATTGTAATGATTTTCATGTGCTTTACTTGACTTAACTGTTTTATATTTCCTTTGCAGACGAAGCGGGTTTCGTCAACCATCATCTCATGAAATCCATAACTCGACGTCCCTTGGTAAAGTGCAAACCTCTGCCAACGCTTAGCAATTTTCCAATTTGCAGAGCTGCAAGGCTCTGTAAAGATTTATGTTTGTCTATTGTTTTGTCTTGCAGGTTTGATTTTCAGATAGCACATAAATGTAATGCTGTTTAGGAGCCCTGCAAGCACCAGCTGTCGGACTTTCCTACCAGCACATTAATGCAGCATAATAGTTATAGCTACAAAAGATCTAATGGCGAAACCCCCAGATCTGGATCACCACCAACAACTGATCCATGGCTTAAGGACTCATTTATTTGTCCACCAAATTTCAGTCAAACATTTTTTTTAACATCTTGCTAATAAAACAGCAGCAGGGGTGAAAACATAAAATCCTCTCAACTTTGCAGAGGCAATTAATGTAATTGCTGTTAGCCTATAAAGAGGGCCTTTTAACCTTCACCTGTCTTCAGCTTCTCAACTGCTGAGTTGGCTGTTGCAACCCATTATCCGATTGTTATGGAGACCAGCAGCAGGTTAGAAATAACTGGGTCTAATATTGGAAGCTAGTTGTCCATTGGCCAGTGGCGCTGCTCTTGAGGCAAGAGGAGGGCACCTGCATAGGCTAGGAGATCCCCCCCCCCCCCGTGGGGGATCAGGAGTCAAGACTCGTTGGTGGCGGACTGGGGAGGTGGGTGGGGCAAAACAACGCTTCGGAGGACGGCTTCAAGGGAGATGGACTGCTGAGAGCTAGCTGCTGCTATGATCGGCCAGAGAGAGAGAGGTGATGTAGAACCCTTGCTATATATATGAGGATTATCTGACGTCATATTTGACGTCATAGCAGGCGTCATGCTAGGCCTTTGAATGACCACGTTATGCTAGGACTTGACTGTCGTCAAGTCGCTGTACGAGAAAGCGACCACTGCTCCTGGCCTGCCCCTCGGAGGAAAGGACATGCCTGGATGGGTTAAATGCAGAGGACACTTTTCACCGGCCACCGTCAAGCATGAGTGTGTTGTGGCCGCATGCATGTATTGTGGTGTTCGTGTGACAATAAAAGACGGGCTTGTCCGTTACGAGAGTTTTTTTTTCGTCAGGGGATGATCGGATTATGCATGAGTGGCCTTCTGCTTGAAATATGGTCTGGAGACCTCACTTCAATCATGAGAGGCCAGTTGGTAGGATTTGACAAACTTTATTTAGCAATCGGCGTGCATGGCAAATACTTTGGCGCATGACTCCATTGGCCAGTGGCGCTGCTCTTGAGCTTCCCAAAAGGAAGATCTGATTACCGGAGGTTAATTGAGATCTGCAGGCGCCGGTAGTTGATTGTACTTTTCTGGCCTTCGACCTTTTTAGCGACTTACAGCTATTTGCGGCTGGCGCTCCCAACTCGGTCGGGCACCTCGCGATAGCGCTTCCCAGCTTGGCTCACCTGGCCGCCTTGGCGCTTCGCGATTGTACTTTTCCGGCCTTCGACCTTTTTAGCGACTTACAAGCTATTTGCGGCTGGCGCTCCCAACTCGGTCGGGCCTTCGATCTTGGTATGTACTTTTCCTGCCTTCGACCTTTTTAGCGACTTACAAGCTATTTGCGGCTGGCGCTCCCAACTCGGTCGGGCCTTCGATCTTGGTACGTACTTTTCCTGCCTTCGACCTTTTTAGCGACTTACAAGCTATTTGCGGCTGGCGCTCCCAACTCGGTCGGGCCTTCGATCTTGGTATGTACTTTTCCTGCCTTCGACCTTTTTAGCGACTTACAAGCTATTTGCGGCTGGCGCTCCCAACTCGGTCGGGCCTTCGATCTTGGTACGTACTTTTCCTGCCTTCGACCTTTTTAGCGACTTACAAGCTATTTGCGGCTGGCGCTCCCAACTCGGTCGGGCCTTTGATCTTGGTACATTAATGTTTGACTTGGCGCTTCCCGGCTTGGCCTACTTGGCTGCCTTGGCGCAACTACCCTGACTTTCTCCGACTCTCTCTCTTTCTCTATCCCCCCCCAAAAATGTCTCCTAGCCTATGCAGGTGCCCTCCTCTTGCCTCAAGAGCAGCGCCACTGGCCAATGGAGTCATGCGCCAAAGTATTTGCCATGCACGCCGATTGCTAAATAAAGTTTGTCAAATCCTACCAACTGGCCTCTCATGATTGAAATAAGCCTACAAGCATGCAGGGTTAAGTAGCTGAGATCTGATCTATCTGACCTGCCTAATACAATGAATCATCTGTGATCGATGGAAGATGGCCACGTGCGAACATAAGTGACATACGAGAAGCTGTCACCTCTTTCCTCTAACTTTCCTTTCCTTAACTTAACTTAACTTTTTCCTCTAACCATCCACAGCTAATTAGCGCACCTTAAATAGAACAAGGGAAAGTGACATCAGATCCTATCAATAGAGAGGCAAAGTGACCGCCTACTTCCTGCTTCAGCACTGTACCAGAGATTTTCATCCGCCATTTATTTTCCCATATGGTTCAGATATATTTAGAAACAGGGGAGACCACATAACATTTCACTCAGACCAAAATGTAAAAAAAAACTGCGCATTTAAAGGAAAGAAAAATTCAATGTTGTTTTTTTAAGTTTTGGTCTGAGTGAAATGTTCTATGGTCTCTCCCGATTCTAAATATATCTGAACTGTTTGGTTTGACCAAGTAAAACTATTTTTATAAGCATTTTACAAAATGTCTATGGGAAAATAAATGGCGGATGAAAATCTCTGGTACAGTGCTGAAGCAGGAAGTAGGCGGTCACTTCGCCTCTCTATTGGTCAATGCTAACTCCTGAAAAATCGGCTGCATTGAAATTACCTTACATTAGCCTACATTATGTCATTTAGCAGACGGTTTTATCCAAAGCAACTAATAGTATGTTGTCAACAGTAGTGAAATCAACTGTGCAACAGAGTCTGCATCAGTCAAGGCTTTTTAAAAGCAATATGCAACATTTGTCAATATGCGAGATCTCACATTTTCATCCAGCAACATTTAGAGAAAGCCAGTGTCTGAGTTTGTCCATATGGAGACGGCGTCATACCAGCTCTAAGGTCAAAAATACATCTCACATGTGGAGCAGCTTACAGACCAAACTGAAGAATGAGCTCTCCTACTTGCCAACTCTTTGAGAAGAGTGCTGTGAGCTATTATCAATAGTGTAATACATATTAATACTGAAGCCACAGCAGCAGAGAAGGAAACAAATTTAGATGCATATAAATAAACATCTGAAAAAACACAGAGCAGCAACCTTCTCTGCATATGAGTCATACATTTTCACATTCTGTACACGTTACCTACATCTGTAATATGTTGACGTCTACATGCCTTGACACTTTGCTCTCTGTAGACGTGTTACAATCATTACAATGCACATTGTTCTGTAAATTCAATTCACATATCTGTTTCGTTCATATTCCAATATCATCACGTTTTATATTGCATATATACATTGATATTTTTCATATTTCATAATGGTACTTTTTTGTTTACCAGCCTCGACAGCGGGGCTGGTTTGTTTTCACCTTGTTTGAGTGAAAAGACCCTTTTCAATAATGTTATTGGTTACACCTGCTTTACTTCCTACTTTACCACCTCAAAACGGTTGGTGTGAAAAGGGCCTATTGTAGCAGGAACTATGACAGAAGCCGTTTTGAGTACTTTGCCAGGTGTTCATATGTCTTTCTGTCTGTCTGCCTGCCTGTCTGTCTGTCTGTCTACCTGTCTGTCTACCTGTATGTCTGTCTGTCTCTCTGTCTGTCTGTCTGTCTGTCTGTCTGTCTGCCTGTCTGTCTGTATATCTGTCTGTCTGTCTGCCTGTGTGTCTGTCTGCCTGTCTGCCTGTCTACCTGTCTGTCTACCTGTCTCTCTGTCTGTCTGTCTGTCTGTCTGTCTGTCTGTCTGTCTGTCTGTCTGTCTGCCTGTCTGTCTGTCTACCTGTCTGTCTGTCTGCCTGTCTACCTGTCTGTCTCTCTGTCTGTCTGTCTGTCTGCCTGTCTGTCTGTCTGTCTGTCTGTCTACCTGTCTGTCTGTCTGTCTGTCTGCCTGTCTGTCTGTCTGTCTGTCTGTCTGTCTGTCTGTCTGTGGACAGATTTTGTGAGCGCGATAGCATCAAAACTGTGCAAGATGCAGTCACGAAACTTTACAGGTGTGTAGTTGACATAAAAATGAAGGCCGTGTTTGAAAATGGGAGTGATCTGAGCAAGGGGATTAGCCCCCCTACGTTGCCTTCCCCCTAATGCATGCCGGGATTGGCTTGAATTAAGTGGGTAAAGACAATGAATGAATGAATGAATGAATGTTTATTGCTGTTCAGTGTGCATGTCTATATAGCATTTCCATATACTTGTTCACATTCTACAGACCTATTTCTCTGTTATTCTTCTGTTTTTCTTTGCTGTCTGTATTCTCTTACTACTGTATTCCATTCGGCAAAGACTCATCTTCGCCACAAGGATCAGGAAATGTTTCATCTTTTCTTAGTGTGTCTTAATTCGAGCAAAAATAATGAAAAACACCAAATGAGAGTTTGTTCTGGCTCTGTTATATCTGTGTTAACAGTGAAGACCTGGGTGAGTTTACACATGGGGAGAGCAAAGCACACATGTGTTTGGCAGTGTTTAACTTCAACATGAAATACTCTGTACACTAGAGCTGCAGCTGGTGCATGATGCAAAGTGCCTATGCTGCCGACAGTATATACAGCACATGTGTATGCACACAGTATGCCACTCAAAAATACTGCCTCTCTCGCTTTGTCTGTCTCGCTTTTTTTAAACAATGTATTGAATTTTGGCATAAAGAAATATAAGCATAGACAATTACAAATACAAATACAAATACAAATACAAATACAAACACAAACATCAACCCCCCCCCGACCCCACCCCAGTCAACAACAAAAATCAGGACAAAGAGGAGAAAAAGAACGATGTAATAGTAAGAATAATAGTGCTATATTTCTTTTTAAATGTGCTGTCATTTTAATTGTCTCTGTCTCGCTCTTTACTGCTCTCTCTCATACACAGATGCAGTACACAGATGCACACATGCAACCCAACATAGACAGAGAGCTATAATCTATATACTCCTGCTGTGTTCTGCAGCCTCATTGTGTGTTTACGCTGACAGTAAACAGGCCGTCCATTAAACTGTAATGAGCTAAAAGGGGAGGCGGGAGCGGGGGGGGGGAGAGGAGAAACTACTATTGTTTCCATATGAAAGTGAAAAATGACATTTACCATCCTGGCCACACGGGACTTCTGCCTTTCACTGTTAGGAGTAGCCTAAATCATAACTTCTGCTCCTGTAACCATATGCGTCTCATAGGCAGCACATCTAATATCTCTCGATATAGATACAGGAAGATATACAGTAGGTAGGATGTGGTGTGACGTACGACATACTGTATACTGGGAATAGATGTAGTAAAGCCAGTACATGTCACATAGTGATATAGTGTTGATGATCCCGGGGGCCCTCTGCTCATCAAAGCACACTGTGCATTACAACACCACATTAGAAGCACATTATGAATTCCATGCTCTCATCAGGCTTGTCACAGTTGTTGCTGCCGTCTACCCCTGTGGTCTTGTCAGCTCGAGCTCACACATCAGCCTGGCCTGGAGACAGACAGGCCCGGCAGAACCAGAGCTGTGCAAACACATCAGCCTGGCCTGGAGACAGACAGGCCCGGCAGAACCAGAGCCGTGCAAACACATCAGCCTGGCCTGGAGACAGACAGGCCCGGCAGAACCAGAGCCGTGCAAACACATCAGCCTGGCCTGGAGACAGACAGGCCCGGCAGAACCAGAGCCGTGCAAGCCAGCGCACGAGCACATCAAGCACTCAGGCAGCCTTATGCGTGAAAAGGAATAGGGAAGGGCGTCACTTTGTGTTGAAATGGGGTGGGGACATGAGGGCTCAGCTGAAAATAACATTTGAACAGTCTTCAACATATCAATGTCAAACAACATTGTGCGAGGTTGAATTGTCACCTAGAATGACTCAACAGTCAGCATACATTTTCGATAGATTGTCGCTTGCAAGTGTGCACGGTGTGATATGAAACTCACACCTCTGCCTGTGCAGCGGAAGCAGAATCAGCAGGTTTAATTTATTTCAGATGGGAGACTGTAACACCCAGGTTATATGTGATGTTAGGTGATGTAATGGGGTGTCGATATGCAGAAGATTATTACGACGATAAAAAAAATTGCATAATGGTGCATCCTAAGGGCCTAGTCTATTCACCACGCCCACTTTTTATCTCTTCCACGTTACACGCAATTGTATTTGTTCTTCCCGTCCAGCGCTAGTTGGCGGCCAATTTCAAAACAAAACGTCACTATAATAATGAATGAAGTTTGGCAACATTCAGAATTAAGCTACACTGCGGCCAACTTCAGTTACATGTTCATAGCGTTACTGCTGCGAGGAGCCGATGGCTGTACCCGGTCGGCATTTAACGTTAGTTACAAAAGCACGTCGACAGTGTTTTCTCACTGCCAGTAGCCTATACAGTAGGGTTTGACAGATGGCTAGTCCGACCGGTCAGCACACCCAGCGCTCCCAGTCCTCGCTGCTCGTTAGATATTTCCAAATAGGCGTTGTTCTGATAAACTGGTGACATATTATGTTATGTTCTCACCCGAAAAATATTAAAACAGTTTTTTTTTTTTTTGCTTAAAAACAGCTTTTTGGCAAGTCTAAAAATGACGTAGGCGTAGGCGTAATCTACTTCCGTGTCTAAAACCGGAAAGACGATTACAAAATGACGTTATGCAGAAGCGTCCTTGTATGGGCCAAGAATAAGGTGAATAGGCTACTACAGAGTTGACAATACGGAAATACTCAGCATAAAACACACGACAATGTCATCCATCAAAACCATGTCAATGGAACAATACCAATATCACATCTACTGTCGAAAAATGTCCATCAGCTCAGTGATAACAATATCCAATATCACTGCCCTAAGATATGACAAAGTAGAAACAACTGAAGGAATAATCTTACTTTTAATGTTTCTTCTATATTTACATTGCATTGTATTTTCTTATTGTCTAAGTAAACCTTTCTCAATGTGTTCTCATTTGTTAGTTAACATTTATTGGTGCAGGTTTTTCAGATTTTTTTTTTAAACAAATTATGATTTTAAAAAGTGATGGGGACAAAATTGGCAATTTGAAAAAGTGGTAGGGACAGGTCCCCAGCGTCCCCAGTGTAAATAACGCCTATGGGAATTAGGAAAGCTGTGCCTGTTTATAGTAAACCATCCAACCTGCTTTCTTTTTTCTTGTGGTCAAAATCTCTTTACTGTTTTATAATTAGTTGCACAAGCATCCATTGGCTGCTGTGTGAGGACATGTGTTGGTCCTAAACAATGCTGATGTGGCGGTTGTGCAAGTATTTAACTCATGAAAGGACTGGTCAGAGAGGGTTCAACGTAGGCTAGGCTTCCATAAAGGCATGACACATACAGTACATGACCAGTCGAAAGAAAGAAAGAAAGAAGTGTCCAAACTTTTGATTATTTATATGAAATAGTAAAAATCAATTAGGCCTGCCATCTTGACACCAGATTTGCCCAGATATTTTTACGTAAAGGTTCTAGCCAAGACAGTATTTGTGTTACTGGTGTTGAGTAGTGTTGAGTGATGTTCACCATTCAGTTGCTATTTCACACAGAGCTGCATCATCTCCTAAAACTCCTTTAAAAACACATTTTATATTAACTTCTCCTATAAAAATGTTAAGAACAAAATACCTTTCCACCCTCGTTCATAATCTCTCGAGCTTACCTTTTCTGTGACGTGTCTGGAGATAGATGCTTGATGTGTGAAGGCTCTTGTGTCACACGTGGGCACTTTGCACACATGATATGTCGACTGCGGAGTGCTGCCTTCGCAAGAGTTGACTTTCCTGTGAAAAGAGGAAGTAAAGTGAAAACGCGGCTCTTGTAAAAGCAACGTTTGTTTAATTTTCTATATATTTCATGTGAGAGACCCCAGTGATTGACTCACTGTATGAAAATGATATAGGAACTAGATTTCCATATAAATATACTTATACAATACAGTTACTTCTAGAGTCATTTTTGTGAGAGAATTTTACCAAACCAGAAGTGACGTAGCACAAGGCACAGGGTGTAGGCGGTAGGCATGAATAGAATGGTGGCTGTGGTAGGCAATAGGTGGGTGGTTGGGTGCAGGTTGGTGGGTGAAAGGCTGCTATTTCAATAGGAGACTAACACATTATGGACTTGTTGATATGCAAGAATGCAACATTCACAAACATCGTGTGACCCTCAACACAGGCTTTGATCATCCCGGGCCACTTACTGATACTTGTGCTTAAATTAACCCACTCATATTCTGATTTATTTCAAGAAAAACATTTTGGCTAGTGGAAATTCTAATTGGCTGGTAACTTTAAAATCTAGCAGCCATATTGGCAGGTGGTCAAAAAGGTTAATTTCAAGCCCTGAGAGCAGGTGGTGACATAGGAGTGAGTGAGAAAAGGATGAAATATTGGTGGTTAAGACTGAAAAATGACATCACAACTGTTAATTTAAAATGAGTTATTCCTCTAAACGTGGCTTCAAATGCACCAAATTTTTCACGCTGGCGCCGTTCGGCCCTCAGCAAAACCTGGTAGCGAGGACATTTTTTGTGGCCCTCTCTATCATCAAAGTTACCCATCCATGGGTTACGGCATGACAATATTTGTTCGGCCCCTGGCAACAATCTGGGTTTCTCATGTGGCCCCCCATGAAAAATAATTGCCCACCCCTGTCATAGACCCTCGCCCAGTAGACCCAGCCGAGGCCAATTAAGACCCCGACTCGGGTCCCAGAAGCCGCTCACGGATCAGCCTTCCTACTCTGTCTGCATCGTTGCCCGCGGAAGGGTCGTACACCCCTATCCGCGGCAATAGAGTTAGTGCTACACCGCAGGCTCTTCGGTGCATGGAGGGTCTAGGCTCTGTGGGTAACTCCCGGCCGCGCTCCTCCTTCGTCTCACCAGACACTCCCGGGGAAAAGCCAATCCAGAGGCAGAGAGGATGCCTCAAGGACGCCTCAAGAGGCCCTGTGTGCTGCACGTCATTCGCCTGCGCCGGGACCTCACTCTAGCCTGAAGGACCCCAGGCCGCGCCGATCTTTGCACAGATTTTCAGGAGGCTAATCCGTAGCGTTTGTGGATTTCTCCCTCACGAGAGAGCCAGGCTGGGGTGCTAAATCCATCCCGTACCGAATGCCGTCTCTCCGACCGTCAACTGTCTCTCCAGCTCGTCACCAATCTATACTTGGTTGTCACCTAGTCTATTCCTAAGTGTCACTGGCCAGGGGAGCCAGGATTCTTCAATGTATCCGTTTGCAGAAACATACTGCAAAACATTTTATTCTGGCGACTCACTGGCCTGGGAAAAGGTCACCAGAGGTCACGACACCATAACGATTTTAAACAGTGTTTTGCCATCTAAAGAAATTAGATTACAGAGGGGAATGCGTGATTTTTGTTCCTCAGCGCAAGTTGACGTCACCATTCAACCATGTGTGGTCCCGAGTGAGAAAGTCATTACAGTAACCATGCCTGCCAGCCCTGCTATCACTTGCTTTGATCGTGTGTGTGTGTGTGTGTGTGTGTGTGTGTTGCTGTGCCATAAGGGTGTCATGGCCTTTCAACAGTCTTTTAAAAGTGTCCCTATAATCTCATATTGAATGTAGCCTATTTCTCATGCAGCTGCTCCTCAGCATTTCCAGTAACACACTACCACCGAGGGAGATTTACTGACTCTCTGTATAGTGTATAGGGGTTTATTTGTGATGTGTGCCATGAAAATGAGAAGAAGAAAGAGAGCGAGACGTTTAAGTGTGGTTGAACCTTTTCTAATGTGGCTCGATGCTTAAATGGAAGCCACGTGCAGGGGGTCAGGGGAGGGGAATGAGAGTGGCAATATAAACTCTAATAAAGTACATTTTACAGGGCCGGGCTCCTCAGTTCTACCTCTTTTTTTCTGTTTTATTTTACAATTATCACAGAGGTGTGTTTTCAATGTCCCGCCCCTGCAGTCTAATCCTACACACCAGAGATATGATCAAAGCTTTGATCCCACAGGAGAAGCAGTCATTTTCACGGAACCTTCATTTTCTCATGCCTTGTTAAAAATCCCACATGCCTGCTGCTGCTGCTGACCCTGACGGATGGCAAAGGAAATGGAGAAAAAAGAAAGTTGTGTGTGAAATACGCTTTAGGCAAATCTTTTAAACTCCACTGACCATTACATTCGGCACTTTCTATGAATGTAGGGACATTTCGGGTCATCCTGCATGAAGGGGGGCGGGTGGAGGGGGGGGGTCAAAATAATCCCATATCATATTTCTAAGACCCTGTAATTCCTCATCCATCCCCTGGGAAGGGCCAAGCATGAAATGGCCTGCCGTGTTCTAAATCTGAGAAGAAAAATAACAGATCAAAATATTCCAAATATCTACCACATGCACAGCATCCATCGACACAGAGTGACTCGGCAGAGTGGTATGTCCGGGAAAGCGACGGGTTAATTTAAGACTACGGGCGAAACCTGTTGCCAATTAGGAGCAGGGGGCGCCACATGTGGGCTAGACAGTAATCTCCACAAGGGGCAAAAGGGGCAGAAACTAACCGCCGCGCGCGCGGTGGAGACGAGAAGCTGACTCGCTGTCCAATCACTTGTTCCAGATCAGTTGGGAATTAAATTCGGTTATTATTATTTAATTATTCATTTGTAGAGAGTTTCTTTTTAAAGACATGATCGATTAGGCTACAGGGCTGACGGATAATGCGCAAAAAAGGCCACACAGAGGATGCGTAAAAGTGAGGCGAGGCTGTTGTTCTAACCTTGGCAGGGGGATAATTTATTTTGCTGTCTTTCCACGAAGCGATATGGCATTTATCTCTACGATATTTGTACTATTCTGTGTCACGCATTTGCTCAGCAGAGCGGAGAGCGTGTCAGAGATCTGCCGGGGGAGGCACTGCTTCCCTGCTCAGGACTGGAGCAGACCGTGCGTCGGAGAGCATTGCCCGGGACGCACGGAGCCAGCAGCGCCCCGGCGACAGTTTCACCACTCAGCACAGACCAGACAAGCACAAATCTACCCCAGTTACCAACATGACCCCCAGTCCAGTCATCACCAAGCCCAAAGCCCGCCGTTAGTACCGTACACTATCATCCAACCCCAGCGCGTTGGCACTGCGCACACGGCGGGTACGGATGGCACCAGGAGGGCGAACCCGAGAACCATCACGGCGGAGGTGTTCCACCCGGGATGCGCCGGTGGGACCTGTCACAGCGGCGGCGCCCCGCGACCGACGAGTGACGACGGTGCAGCCCGGGACTGCAAAGGCATCGAGTGTAAACTGCCCCTCCTGATGCGCCAGAAGCCCATCAAGCCGTGCGTCGGAGACAGCTGCGCCAAGAGCGGAGGAGAGCACGAGAAAGGGTCCCCGGTGCATGTGAACGACAGAGCGGCACAGTTTCTCGGGGACTTTTCAGACTTCGGGTCGGAGCGTGGTGCATCGTCCTTGGGGATCCAGTTGACATGTGATCTGAAACCAGGTAGGTCAATCACTGTTGCATGATGGATGGGGGCAAATGCGTTTCTGGGGACTTAAGTGAATTGAGTGACAGTCTGATCTGACTCCATGACCATCTGAGAGAGAACAGTGAAACTATCTAGACTGTTTTCACGGAATTGTCAGTCCTGCTCTGCTTCCCTTTTTTCCTGTCCATAGCAAGCACTGCAACAGGAAGTGAGCTGGGGTTCAATTTAGAATGTTTTTGTTGTCAAGTTAAAACCGTCTATATGATCAAAACCAACTCTAGCTATTTGTAAACAAAATAATTGATCAATTTGGCGGGGACCCGCTTGGAATAAGGACCCCACGTTGAGAACCACTGCAGCCTTCTCCAGTTTACGATAAATTCCCACAAAGGCTTAAAGGAACACTCCGCCCATTTTCAACCAGCTTTGTATCATTAGAACATCAGTAGTATATCAGAAAACGGTAAACTGCTTTGAAGTCTGTCATTTAATTTGACAGTTATTGAGTGTTAAAGTGTGGACCAGTGACATCACTGGTCCACACTAACTCAAATTAATAACTCATTAACTCAAATCAACTCTCAATAACTGTCAAACTAGATGACGGTTTTGAAGTCATTCATCTAGTTTGACAGTTATTGAGAGTTGATTTGAGTTAATGAGTTATTAATTTGAGTTAGTGTGGACCAGTGATGTCACTGGTCCACACTTTAACACTCAATAACTGTCAAATTAAATGACAGACTTCAAAACAGTTTACAGTTTTCTGATATACTACAGATGTTCTAATGATACAAAGCTGGTTGAAAATGGGCAGAGTGTTCCTTTAAGTTGTCAACATTTGCCCTTTCACCTCCTCATCTTTCTCCACGCGCGTCTTCACTTTGCTGCAGGCTCCAACGAGGTTCCCTCGGAGGACGCCCTTGTGCTGCAGCTGCGGCTGTCTCAAGGCCAGGAGAAGCTGGTCGAGGCCCTGCGGGGCCAGCAGGACGACATGAGGGAGCTGCAGAGGCTCCTCGGTGAGCAGCAGGGGGCGCTGCTGAGCCAGCAGAGAGAAATACTGGAGCAACAGAGGCAGATGTACGAACAGATGGACCAAGTAAGGCTGGTGTGATGATGATGATGATGATGGCAGCAGCAGCAGCAGCATAATAGACAGGCAGGAAGACATAGGGCAATAAAATCTTGCAGTTTCATTTACTTAGCCTATTAATTTCTTAAGTCAAAACAGGGCTCTTATATGATTATGATAATTGTGGTGGTGGTGATGACGATTACCATGATGATGTGCTTGTTTTGGCTGGTTCCAGGTGAAGGCCCAGTACAGCGTGCTACTGGAGAGCATCAAGCAGACTTCCTTCCAGGACCTGCAGGGGGAGCTAGACAGCCACATGGAGACCCTGAGGAGCCAGGTCAGGCCCCACCAAGTACAGCAGGCCTTCGCTGTGCACAAGGTGGACATGGAAGCCAGCATCATGGAGGTGTGGTGGTAATAAAATGCTATGATCAATCAAGAGTGTATCTGAACGGTTTCATTCCAAAGTGATATCTATTTTGAAGAAGAAAAAACAACAATCTGAAATTCATTAGTTGAGATGAAAGAAAACATAACTGAGTTTTAACTAATGTTTAATATCATAATAAGGTTACCCATAATAACTCTAAAAGTAATCGTAACATTTCCTTTACCTTCATACGAGCAATTATTTTCCAGGAATACGTGTTTTAAAGGGGTGGATTTTGGAATACATTTCTTCACTGTAATAGTGTATATGCCTTTGCAAAATCATGTAATGGCCTACAGAAGAAGCGTGCACAATTCTTACATCCATCCTGATTTATCCTAAGCTGACCTTCTCCTTCAACCAACCTGTGCTCTTATGCATGTAACTGATGCACAGACTGGAATGTAAATCACTGAGTAGCAGCGTCACATTGATGCCTTTGACACCAACAGGTGGGGCGCTCCCTGCTGGCCTGTGGGAGTTGCAGCCCTGAGGAGTACTGTGGCTTCAGCAGTGGTCGTCCTCATTGCGAGAAGTGCACCGTCTGTCCCGCCGGCTTCTTCCTGGTCGCCCAGTGTTCGGTCCATGCAGACAGAATCTGCCAGGTGAGCATGACTGTCTTTTTAATATGAAGTATCTTTACAAGAGAGTAGTTACACACCTGAACCAATGAAGAACATAAAAGAAAAACGCAAATTTCTTCCCTTTTTTGGATCAAGTTTTTTTCAGATTCCCCCTCCCCCGTTTTCTCCACAACTGTACTTGGCCAATTTCCTGTGAGGGTGTGGGGGTTGCTCCACCCCCTCTACCGATCTGGGGAGAGTTGTAGACTAGCACATGCTTCCTCCAACACATGTGCAGTCGCCAGCCACTTCTTTTCACCTGACAGTTTTGAGTTTCACCAGCAGGACGTAGTGCGTGGGATGATCAGTCCCCTCCCCCCAAACAGGCACCCAGACCAACCAGAGCAGGCACTAGTGCCAATTGTAGATGTCCATACGGCCAATTGTGCCGTATGGATGCCCGACCAAGCTGGAAGTAACACAGGGACTCGAACCTGCAACCCTCGTGTTGGTAGGTAGGAAATTTACCGCTGCACTACCCGTGATTCACAACGTCAATGTGTTTGCCATTACAGGACAGAGACGAATGCCTTGAAATATCTAATTTGTGTGGAGATCAACAGAAATGTCTCAACACCCCAGGTACAGACAATTACTGGGAACTTTTGACAATTGTCCAATTTTTCTGTCCACTGTCTTAAATGTGCCTCCATTCCCATACGTGCACTGCCCTCCTCTTACATCTCTATGGTCGTCTGTTACCAGGTGGATTCAGGTGCCAGGGAATGAACGAGCGAGATGCCAACTCAGGAATGTGTGGCCACGCCTACTTCTACAACTCGGACATGGACGAGTGTCAGGCGTGCTCCGAGTGCGACGGGGAGCCCGTGGCCTCACCCTGCACCTTTACCACCGACTCCATCTGCTCCGGCCCCGCCGCCAACGATGGCAGCCTCTCTCTGTCCTGGGCTGGAGACGTGAGTCTGCCCACAGCGAAGGGCCACACCCCGGGTCACACCTTCCCCACCATGCAGCTCCAAATCCAGGGAAGGAGCGACGGAGGCCTGGTGTCTGCGGAGGACGGCCGCCTGGCGCTCAAGCAGCACGGCCTGGTGTGGCTGGACGAGAACCTGGCTCTGAGTCACGGCTGCCGCAGCTTCATCCAGGTGTGCTTGCGCATGAACAGCACCGACGGCGCGGAGGGTCGCGACCTCAGCGGCGTCAGGGTGGAGCAGAGGGAGGGGAGGTCACTCCAGAGCGTGAGCATCAGCGGGGTAGCAGAGGTCGCCCCGGGCCACCTGATCTCCCTCCTCCTCAGGAGCGCCAGCCACCACTGTAACCACAGCAGTGACGGGCTGCAGCTGCACGACCCGGCCGCAGCTCCGCTCAGTCTCTTCTGGCTGTCGCACGACACCGGGGCGGTGGCCATGACCGCGCAGGCGGTGGCGTCCGCGCACTACCACACCAACTACCGGCCGGTCTTCAGCACCACCTCGACTTCCGACCCCTACGTGGTGGGGCTGACTCACGACGGCCGCGGGGTGCGTTTCGCCGAGAGCGGCACTGTACGCTTTGTGTTTCAGCAGGCTTTGTACTCCATGGGCCAGGCGTGCGTGAGCGAGGGCTTCCATCTGCTGGCGTACCTCAACCACAACGGGACAGGCATGGAGCTGTGCCGCACCTTCAAACCAGGTGTCCACTACCGCGACACGTCCATCTCTCTGTCCGGAGCGGCTAAAGTCGGCCCCGGGGACACGCTGGCCTTCGAGATCCTCTCTCCTGCTCAGTGCAACGTGCGCTACTTCGGCGACGAGACGGGCATCAGCACCCTCAGCTTGGTGTGGGTTCCCGCCGCCATCTCTTCCTCTCTCTCCGCCTCTGTGGCTCGTACCGGCCTTCCCTCGGGAGCTGTCCGAAACAAGCCGCTGTTCTTCCACCAGACCAGCGGCCAGGTCTCGCAGATGGGCCTGCCGGGGAAGGGATCCGCAGAGCAGGCGCGAGACTTTGTCTTCAGGGAGAGTGGGACCGCTAGTTTGGCTCTGGACCTCAAACTCATCCACTCCTGCAACCTGGTCAAGGTGACTCTTCTCAGGCGAAGCGACCCAGAGGCGCCAGGAGAGCGGGGCAGGGAGGCAGAGGGAGCGAGGCCAGTCCCTGTGGCCCAGCAGGTGGGTGGCCAGATGCCCGAGGGCAGCCAGTGGGCCAGTGTGGGACTGCGGGCGTCTTTCCAGGTCCGTAACGGCACGACCATGTTCTTTACGTTGGACTGCATACGCGGGCGAGTCAACCAGATCAGCCACCAGACAGGAAGTGGAGTGTCAATACTCTGGGTGGCAGCATAATAAACCAAGCAAATGAAAGACAATTACTTCACTTGATAACTGTTTATTTCCCAATCCAGTAGACCAAAGTGCTTAATTTGGTAACAACTATAGCCACTATGATATCTTTTGTATTTGCTAATTTTGTGTTGATAAAAGATACAATCTTATCACTTATGTACAAATTCATGTAATATTATGTATAACATCATATTTATGTTGTTTTATGATTTCTACACAAGTATGGTTAACGATGCATAAAATATCTAAGTTGCATTGCGGCTAAATATTTGTATTTACATGATAATAGAGTCCTGTTCCAATTCAAGTACTCCTTGGGCTATGTGTTTAGAAATTCGCTGTGTCTATTTGGTCTCTCATATTTATGCAATTGAGTTACTCTGTTGATGCCAAGGGAACTTTAGAAAAACTCACTGTGACTATAGCATTTTCTGCTCTCACCAAAAGTGCTTTGCCGGTACTGGTTTAAGAAGTGTGTTTTTTAAAGAGCATGTGTTTCATGTTAGTCACCATTTTCTAATGTGAGTATCTATTGCATGCCTTGTTTAATGACCAGTTTCTACATATTATGAACTCAAAGAGAGGCCATGTGTTTTACTCAAGTCCTGTTGTTGACATTAAACTGTCTTGGGTAGAGCAGGGCAGGCCGCTCTAAATATGCACACAGAGAGTAAGCTAAAGTTACTGTTTATCCAAACTGAACTGTAATAAAGTGTATATTTGATTTTTGTTTTTTTTATAGTGAACCCAATAAAAAATGAATTTGTTTCACCAGATGTGCTTTATTGCTGCTGCCTCTGTGTAGGCTACTAATGACAATGCTTTAGTGAGTGCTTGGTGTGACATTTAGGAATAATTAAGTGCCATGCAGTCCTCTCATTTAAGCTCGTTATTAAACTACTAATTAGACATGTGAGGCAATTAGTTACACCAAAGTTAGTAAGTTAAGTTAAGTTAAGTTATCCTTTATTTATCCCCTTGGGGAAATTCATCCTCTGCATTTGACCCATCCTCTACTACGAACCTTCCTAGAACTAGGAGCAGTGGGCAGCCACTGTGCAGCGCCCGGGGACCAACTCCAGTTATTTTGCCAGTACCTTGGTCAGGGGCACTGACAGGAGTATTAACCCTAACATACATGTCTTTCTTGATGGTGGGAGGAAACCGGAGCACCCGGAGAAAACCCACACGGACACGGGGAGAACATGCAAACTCCACACAGAAAGGACCTGGGACGGACCGGGGTTCGAACCCGGCACCTTCTTGCTGTGAGGCAACAGTGTTAACCACTGAGCCACCGTGCTGTCCAAAGTAGTATCCAGAGCTACTCCAAAATGGAAAGTTTGTATTATTCCCAAAACCTTGTGATTTTAGAGTTGTACAGTAAGTGACATCACCACCAACATGACAAACTAACCTGGCTATATCCCACATTTCTGTCATGAGAGGATCATGCATGTTCTGAATTGGTAAGCTGAATCAAAAGCTGACATCTGCTCTCTCCTGATCAGCAGTTAGAGAGGGATAATCTTTTGTAATCCCACCGTGAGCTCTGTATTCTTACGAGTAGGCGCCTCAGAGTCAGCGAGAAGTGCAGGACTGAATCGAACACAGGTGTTTCCCATTACACATCAAAAGATGGAGGTCCTCTAGCGTGAATTGAAGCAGTTGAAATGATATTAGACGTCCAGTTAACAACCTAGCGGTCATCCTACACACTTCCGCCCACAATTCTCCTGTTCCCAGAATGTTACCATTGCTTTGGCAGAAGATCAAAAAGCACAGTATGGGGACATGCTCTATAAAAACTACTAGACCAGTTAGTGCATGTTATTATTTCTTGTCCTAGGTCCTTTGAAGGGATGACCTCAGAGTTGGTGTACACCAAAGATTATCCAATAAATCGCGATTTTTAAAGGGCCGGTGGCATCTGATGTGCAAGTTGGTATCTAAGGAGCTGGTACGTTTATTGGTCCTGCAGGGATCAAAAGACTGCTGACGCAACAGGTTTCCAGGTCAGTCCTCAGATGCCTCCTAGTATTTAGTTCAGGCCTGCTTGAACTAAATGCTATGAATAAAGCATGTGTGCAGTAGAGTTTATGAACCCAGCATAACGCGTGTGTATGACCTATGACCTTTGTCAGAAACCCAGAAAGGAGAGCAAAGACGAGAAGCAGATCCAAGCCAAACGACAGAGCAGAAACAAAGCATCTCATGAGACAAATTGAAAGCACCCTCAGACTGATGGATGATTGACTGGGCGAGTTATGGCCGTCTGGGGATGATAAACGTTAGAGGAACAGGTCAGAGACCCCAATACACAGAACTGAACCCCTCCGCCTGGTGTGCCGAGATGGCTATTAGCACTTTGAGTAATGGAGCGCAGATGGGGGAAACCCTGGAAGGGCACTGGTGTGTGTGTGTGTGTGTGTGTGTGTGTGTGTGTTCATGTATGGGTGTGTCTGAGGGCTGTGCATGTTTGTTTGTATGCATGTGTGTGGAAAAAAGAGAGGGGTGGGAGGAGAGAGAGACACTTCAGTTGCACTGATATATACTGTATCTTTGAATAGAAGAATGGTAATTTAAACCTCCAATTAAAAAAGGCCCAACTCAAAGTCTATCACTTCTGTCATGCGTCGGATAGCAAAGATTTTGGACTATAGAATTAGACAGAGAAATGCTGCAATATGCCTGTTTGCCTTCAATGCCAATTTCAGACTCAAGCAAGTTAAAGATGCGGTCTCACATACAGCACATCATATTGTGTGTGTCTGCACAGCGCCCCGCCCCCCCTCACTCTTTTTCTTATATGTACAGTAACAGGCCTGTGCGCTACATGCAAGCCACTCACCAGGAGCCAGAGAGAGAGAGACAGGAATGCCAAAGTCTGGAGTCCACCATGAGGCTGGACGGTGCACTGCGCTCCATATGGTGTGCAGACACTATACATACAGGTAGAAAGAATGCAGAGAGCAGGTATTCATTGACACTTTCCCCTCAATATTGAAACAAGCATGCGACCATCAGGGCAGCGGAGATACTGAGAAAGAGCGAAGAGGAATGAGAAGGCACAAAGCCACTAATAGCGGGAAAGACGGGGAGAAATCTCTTGCTCCTGTGTCACTGCATCTGGAAGCAGTTGACTGGCTTTGAGCTTCTACACTATTAACTCCCTGGCTGCATCACCCAGAGGCTTCCTACACTTTCTGTGGTCTTATTGTGAGTCTAGATGTTTTACGGTCCAACTTTTAAAACCAGTGACAGACGTCCATTGTATGGTTTTGGCTCATGGGCCACCAGCACAGACATGATACAGTAGTCATCAATGTAATTAAGCAATAAGTCTTACTGTTCCACATCTGAGCAATAGGCATCAATCACAGTTGTTCCATGTGGTAGGTTACATTAAAGCATCAATGATTTAGATAGGACTTCATCAAATGTCATGGAAACTGATATTGAAGAAAGAATGCAGAGAGCAGGCGTTTAAAAGAATCCTTAAACAAATCAGTCGCTGGAAACAAACATTGTTTTCTATATTTCCTGTGAGTCCAAATGGATTTACACAGTGATACAGTACTGCCATCTACAGGATATAAAGAGAATACATCATGATCTTTATTTAATTATATTCTCAGTTTTTCTCCCATTTTCTTCCCAATAGACCCTTTTCACAGCCACCATTTTGTGTCTAAAAGGCAGGAAGTTTCACAGGTGCACCAAAACCTTAATTAGGGTGTCCAACTTCCAGTCCATTTAGGTGTTCCAGTGCTGGGGCCCTAATTAGTGAGTTGGTTGCACCTGCGTTTCCCCTGCCTTTTAGACACAAAATGGCAGCTGTGAAAAGGGCTAATTGTACTTGGCCAATTCTCCCTGCTGTCCTGGTCGTTGCTCCACCCCCCTCTGCCGATCTGGGGAGAGTTGGAGACGAGCACATGCTTCCTCCGATACATGTGCAGCCACCAGCTGGTGTAGCGTGTGGGAGGATAACGCTATTCTCCACAGTTTCCCTCCCCCCCCGAAACAGGTGACGCAAACGACCAGAGGAGGAACTAGTGCAGTGTCCAGGACACATACCCCACCAGCTTTCATGGCCAAATGTGTTGTAAGAACGCCTGACCAAGCCGGAAGTACCGCTGCCCGGGAATTGAAGCTGGGTCTCCGTGGTGACAGGTGAGTGTATTTATCTCTACAATACCCAAACACTCCACAATAGTTTATATTGAACTTGGTCTAATATAAATATAGCTAAGGTAAAATACAATTTGTCTTAATAAATACATACAGTATGCCCCCCCCCCCCCCGACTGCTTATAAATAAATCTCACTCCAAGCTGAAGTCAAAACTTATAGTATACCCACTACAATAAACGGGAAAACACCACTGCTGCCATTTAATCTCAGCGCGCAACGCAGAGATGCACAGAGAGAAGGATGAGCGAGAGAGAGATGGATGGATGAAGCGGCAATAGTAAAAAGCTGTGTGAATTGGGAGCAGCAGCAGCCTTCTCATTTTCTTCATGGACAAAGTGAACGAGTGAAGAGGAGGAGGAGTGAGAGGAGAGGAAGAGTGAGTACAGAGGAGGAGAGGCTGGAGGTATGGAGGTTAGATAAGGCCGGGTGGAGGTGGGGGATGAGCGAGGGCTTAGTGCAGGATCTGCAGCAGGAGGCGTTTGAAGTCTCCACCGCACTCGGAATCCAGAGCTTCTCTGAGGGGAACGTCGTACTTCTCCAGGTACATGTCCTTCACCGTCTCCAGGTCAATCTGCCGGTCAACAACATGAAGCCGCCGTCATGAGAGAATCTCACACCTCTGTTTGCTTTATGTTTTTTTTTTTTGAACTGGAGGTTTACATGGATCCCAAGCAAATTTCCAGATGCAAACGCCGTAAAACCCCAAAATGGTGATTAATTTACAAAAATGTATAGCAGGCGTTAATCAGGAAACATGTTTTTCCCTCAAGGTTTTCACTCGACAGCATTGTTATGATCAGTGACCTTTTGATGTGTATGGCTGTTTGCATACTTGGAAAAAAATACATAATAGAGTAATCATTACTTCATGCAGATACAAAGTACAAGTCATTTAACTGAATGACTGAGATATTAATCAGTGAATAGCAGTATAAAATATCACACACACTTGCCTCAGAGCGTCCTACGATGATGCGAATGAGTGTGTCCTCATCAGTGCCCGCTCCCTTCAAGGCGGCATTGAGTTGTCGGGCAAAATACAGCTGGGGGTTCTTAGCACACCTCACTATATGGAAGACACGCAAGCATGCACGCACACACGCACACGCACACACACACACACACACACAAAGGAAGCATGCATTATAAAATGAATTCATACACATACACACACACACACGCACACAAAGGAAGCATGCATTATAAAATGAATTCATAACTCATTTGATAACACTAAACTATCCCTTCCCAACCTACCCAGAGTGATGTAGCACTCCTTTATGGTTCCTGTGGCCTCGTTGTCAATGTCGTTGCCTCGTCCAAGATGTCTGTTCCTGAAACCTGGAGAACAATAAATGAATCCAAAAATCCATAACATCCACAGAGTTGAGAAAATAGTTCCTTCAAACAGCAAAAACGTACCATCCTCCCCCACCACAAGAACGGCAGGTATTACTAATACTAATAGTGGAAACAGTTGAAAAGTGCCACTACATACCGACTCATAGACCTTAAAGGTGGCCTGGAGCTGCAGGTAGTTCCTGTGCGTCAGGATGTAGCTGAAGGTCGACTCGTCTGTGCCAAACCTGCCTTCTCCTGCCTGGTAAGTAAGTAGGTACACACAAAAAATAAATAATGCCAATTTGTGTGTACAGTCCATCCCCTCTCCAGCCTGGTGCAACCAGTTAGCCTACATTCAGTCTCTCATCCAATTAAAATCCTCACAGCCTCTGATCTTTGGGTCACAATCAGGCTCATTTGCTGAGTGAATCAGTCAGGGATTAGACACTTCACTCTGTGTGCTATCAAACCTCATCATAGTGTGCTAAAAAAAATCCCCCGCAAGTCATGTCTGTTCTTTCTTGAGCATCATCTAACCAATAAAAGTAATTCAACTTGTATTTAGCAGACTTTTACTACTTCACTATTTCTGGACACATTGGTATCTTCACACTTTAGCTGATCAGCACTTAAGTTAAGTTAAGTTATCCTTTATTTATCCCCTTGGGGAAATTCATCCTCTGCATTTGACCCATCCTCTACTAGGAACCTTCCTAGAACTAGGAGCAGTGGGCAGCCACTGTGCAGCGCCCGGGGACCAACTCCAGTTCTTTTGCCAGTACCTTGGCCAGGGGCACTGACAGGAGTATTAACCCTTACATGCCTTTCTTTGATGGTGGGAGGAAACCGGAGCACCCGGAGAAAACCCACACGGACACGGGGAGAACATGCAAACTCCACACAGAAAGGACCTGGGACGGACCGGGGTTCGAACCCGGGATCTTCTTGCTGTGAGGCAACAGTGTTAACCACTCAGCCACCGTGCCGTCCTACTTGCATCCTAAGGCATTCTAGGAATAGGGGGCTGTGATTTAAGAGAATTAGGGCAGACTTTATCCAGGAGAGCTCACCTCAAACGGAGACGTGGGATCCGAGACCACCTCGTCGCCCTCATCCCTGCTTGCCTGGAGGAAAACAATAGTTACTGTATGTATTGTAACTCTAGTTCCATGATCACAGGCGGAGCCCTTTAGCAGAGCATCAAAATGCTTCAGCACTTATCTAAGTGCTCCAGCACACTAACTAGAATTTGCATGCACGTACTCAGCCAATCAGGATGAGCCTATTCAACCCAATGGGACTGCGCCCTATAAATAGGCGCCCATCTCACTCACTGCTACCATGGACAATATATAATAAACCGAAGCTCTTCAGCAACTTGTGGAGCTACAGGGCGAATGGGCTTAGCCTCAGCCTGTGATCATTGAACTAGAGTTACAATTTGTACTCGTTCTATTTCACACAGGCTCCACACCTTAGCAGGGCATCCAAATGGTTCAAGGGGCAGAGCCCGATGATTGTCGGTTGTGCTTTCAGCATTCCAGAAAAAAATAGATTATCTCACATCTTTCTGGTTTAAATGTCGAGGACTGCCTCTGGCTATTTGGCTTATAACTGAGTCTGTCAACAAACATCAACAAACATAATCAAACATACAAAATGCTTCAGGACAGTTTTGGGAAGGTGGTGAAAAGGTTAGTTTCGAGCCCAGTGGACATTCATTTATTTGATAGAAAAAAAACTTTGTTTTATTCTTTTAGTAAGTGCACTGCAGACAGAGTGCAGATCTACTTAAAGCAAGCAGAGACAATGCAGACAATAACATTCGTGTTAAATAAATGTTGAGCAGTTTTGTGTCTCATTTGTTATTATTAAATTGTTGTATTTTATCAGATGAAAAAGCAACAACAACAACAAATTGAATGGCGGTGAGTGAGACCACCGCCTATTTAGAGGCCGCAGTGCAATCAGGTGGAATAGGCTCATCCTGATTGGCTGAGTATGGGCATGCTAATTTCTTCAGTGGGGCACTTAGAGTGGCTGAAGCATTTGGATGCCCTGATAGGGGGCGGAGCCTGTGTGAGATAGAACAGAGGGATACAGGAGAGAGATATGGGAGGAGGTGGAACAGAGGTATAAAATTATGGATAGAGGAGGAAGTGAGGGAAGAGGGAGGGGAAGAGATTTACAGAATGGGAGAAAGGTCAAAGAGATGGATTACGAAAATAATCTCCCGCATTTAACGGGATAACGATCATCTGGTACACATTTGAAACATTTTGGGGCAATTGGAGTTGCAGGTCTTTGGGATGAGGATTGCAGTAGGATATGAGTCACAAGGGCGACACTGTTGTTTGTCTTAAACTCTAGGAGAAGGAAAGGAGAGGGGAAGTGGGCAAGAGTGGGAGTGCTGAGAGAGCCAGGAATGCCACAGAGGCCAGAGCACGACAAACAATGATGTGATGTGTGACCAGTGTCCCAGGGTGATTCACAAGTGTAGTGCGGTTAAAACACCTTTCAGAGGAAGACAAGACTTTCAACTTTACCACTTTCAAACATAGAGACTGTGGTAATGCTGTGCAAGTGTGTAACGCTCCTTTCCCTGTAACTGCTCTCCTATATGTCTGCTAGGAGTCACTTTCCTGGCTAAATAAAGCAAAAATAAAGCAGGTGTTTAACCTGCAGTAGTGAGATCAACAGGTTTCTCAGTTCTCCGCTGGTGTCATCCTCAATAAGTCTGCCTCCAGATCACTGTCATTCACTATAAGAATAAGAGGGAAGAGCTTTGGCCCTTTTAAAGTCTTACCATCTTACACAACATTTGTGCTCAAATCCTTTCAATCTATTGCTCGAAATAACTTTTGTCCTCCAGGCAAATTTGTTGCTGACAGAATTTTAAGCAGTGGCAAAGTTATATTAACAGATTTTAAATCTGTTAATATCAAGTCACAAGACAAAAGTTTTCCATTCAATGGCTTATTTAAGGTATGTCATTTTCTCATCTGCTAATATGAAATGGTGTCATTTCATTATGGCATTTATGAATGACCGACTGCCCTGTTTCTCCTGCTTACCATACATTTCCCTGGAACCATTTTTAATGACCTGCTGTAGTAATGACTGCTGATTCAACTGCTGTTTGGCAAACAGAGTGGGGCTTGTTTGTTGTTGTTGTTGTTTTACATTGGTTAACATTACATGTCTTCCAGAATTCTTGGCCTTTATTATAACTTGTTAAATTTGAAAATAAAAATTGAGTTTGCTGATGAATTCTGTCCATATTTGCAGGGATTCTGTGTGTGGCAGACCAGTGTCACGGGCTGAAAGAGCTGGCATTGAACTACCACCTCCTGAGTGATGAACTCCTGCTGGCCCTGGATGACACGCCAGTGGATGACCCATCTCTAAAGTAGCCTGGGTAAACACAGCCCCCACGTGACCTGCTCTCAGACCTCTGGTTCTCAGTCACTAGTGACTGAGAACTCTGAGAGCAGGTCACGTGGGGGCTGGGTTTACCCAGGCTATCTCTAAAGGTGCTGGTGGCCAACAACAGTGACACCCTGAAACTGTTGAAGATGAGCAGCTGCCCTCATGTCTCCCCAGCAGGTACAGTGGGCCATTTGAAGATTCACAATGAGTTTGACTCTGAAGAATAACTTAAGTTGTAAATTGACCAGCAAGGCAAACTCTATTTGGTCACGTTTTGTGTCACAACGTCTCCTGAGTCTCCACCCTAGAAATCGAGCGCGCGTATATAAAATAAAAGTGTTCAAATCATTGACTCGGAGTTTTGATACAAAATACCATTTGGGTTTGGGGATACTACTTTGATTGAGGGAAGCTATGGAGGTGGATTGATTGACTGTGTTTTGTCTTCTAATGGGTGACTGCATCACAGTCAACATTTGGTGAACAAAATGGATCCCTTGATCACATGAGTGGTTAAATCAATAGCTCGACTATTATATTTTAGCACTTCCAGATAGGCTTCAAGTCAAGTCAAGTCAAGTTTATTTGTATAGCCCTATTTCACAAGCATGTCCCAGAGGGCTTCACAGAAAATATGTCTAGCTAATTCTAGCTGACACAACAGTAGCAAATTACAGAATAATGATAACACATTGAACAATTGATAGAGAAATATAGAAAATATAGAAATATAGGAGAGAGCGGAGGAGAGAGCAGGAGAAGGGAGGAGAGCAGGGGGAATGTGAGAGAGTGATGGGGTGGGGAGGGATTGGGAAATATTGGGGAGTATAGGAGGTGGGGAAGGAGCAGGGGAAGGGGGAAAGGGGAGAGAGGAGGAGAGGGGAGGGGGAGGGAGAGCGGGGGGATGTGGGGGAGAAGAGAGCAGGGGGAGGGAGGAGGTGGGGAGAGAATGGGAGTGTGGGGGAGGAGAGAACGGAGAAGGAGAGGTGGGGAAAGGAGCAGAATGTTTGTAAGAATGAATGTAGGAAAACATCCACATATAGATGAAAAAATGAATAAACAAACTTACCTAAACCTTCACAAGCTTTGCTAATGTTCTTGATGTCGGCTGTAACATCTAAGTTGTCATATATGGGACAATGGTGGGCTAGGGAAGAAATAGTGACAGGGCATTAACATATTGAAAATGCATTAAATAACTCAAATCAAGCAAATAAATGTTTACACAATTGCTAGGAACATAATAGAAGGTAATGCCTCCTAAACTCTGATGATTGCCCATGTTTTTTTGTATGCAAAATAGTTCACCACTTTTATAGGCTTCTAATGTAAATTAATACTTTGCATCTTGTAATGTAGGATATCAAACGGATGTACATTGTAATAGGATAAAGCCTTAAAAAGTATAATTTCTGAAAATGTAATAGATTTTTGTTATATTGGTGGTTGTTTGACCTTACAGTATGATGATCAATGATTTAATTCATAGGCCTACCCTTTTATTTACCACTGCTAGACAAAACTATGCAAGGTTATGTGTTGCAAGCGAATCAAAGAAGTCAATTCTCTGACAGGAGCTGCACGGCATGCAGCCTCCCCTCCTCTCTACATCTAAAGCTGCACGGCATGCAGCCTCCCCTCCTCTCTACATCTAAAGCTGCACGGCATGCAGCCTCCCCTCCTCTCTACATCGAACACAATGCGGCCTTATTGATCAGCGACACAGAGGACACATTCCACATGGCTGCTGCTGCCTCCTCGGCCCTGACATTCCAACTCCCCTCACTGAAGACGACTGCACACTGACTAGAGGCACAGCCGTTTTCACAAAAAAACAACACAACTAAGTCTTGTTTTTGCGTGTGTTCCCAGATGAAAAATTACAATAAAATGTTTATAACATTCCTGTTTGGGCTTACAGCGTGTCGGTGGTATTCAGTCAGTGTTGACTCTAAGTGACTTATATCTTTCTTGATGATGTTTTATATTTCTCCTCTGACTCGACACTTTGAATACTACAGTCAGGAATATTACAGTTAATGTATATTCTAGTGAGTTTTCATATGGTTAATCATTCTCTTTGAATTGCTACAATTGAATTGCTAGAGAAGTCATCTTTCTTACCTGCACGTTGCCCATGATACTGCAGACTTGAATTTCCAGTGATTATGTCAAGTGAAAGTTTTGTGTCATGCTGTGCTGTTAGTGTGATGCGTGTCAAGGCATCCACTACGGCTTATTCGTTGAACCACAGAGGTTGTGCTGGGAGGGGTGAGGGGTCATCACATGCCAAAGTTAAACACAATCAAACATCACAGTTATTTTTGAACAGCTAGTGTCAAGCCGAATTTACTGTTAAAGCACACCTATGCACACGCACGTGGAAATGAAAGCAGTGCATTGGAAACACAGTAGGCTATGATAAACTGGGCTCCCCCTGTAATATAATTTCACACTGAAGAAAGCCTCATTAGGCTGAAACGTCTGTATTATACTGCTGTGCGTCATTAAATGAACTCTAAACTAGATTGTGAGTGCTGCCATTCTGTATATATGCAATTGCTGTATAGACCATTTCTTATGATAAACTGGACCAGTCAGCTGGAGGCTGATATCAAGTTCCCACTCACTGCTGTCCCTGTGAAGAGTGAATATGAGGAAGAGAAACCTCAGTCCTCACAGCTTTATCAAAGCCAAACTGAGGAGAACCGAGAGGCAGAGCATCTAGCTAGCAGCTCAACTGAAAAGATGAAAACAGAAGATGGAGAGGACTGTGGAGTATCAGAACCAGCCAGAAACTTAGATCCAGCTACGGTAGTCATTTACAACCAACTAGTGATGAAAAGACTGAAGACTCTTCTGAACCTGAGACTGAAGACCGTGATGACGAATGGGTGGAAACTAATGAACCTCAGTCAGGTTTAGACAGAAAAACAGTTCTTGGGAAGACACGGTTTAGTTGCTCAGTCTGTGGTAAAGGTTTTGGTCATAAAGGACAATTGAAGGCACACATGATAGTCCACACGAGTGAGAAACAATTTAATTGCTCAATCTGTGGTAAAGGTTTTGCTCGTAAAGGAAACTTGAAGGCACATATGATAATCCACACAGGTGAGAAACAATTTATTTGCTCAGTCTGTGATAAAGCTTTTCATGATAAAAGACACATGATAGTCCACACAGGTGAGAAACAATTTAAGTGCTCCATCTCCATCTAAAGGTTTTGGTCGTGAAGGACACTTTAAGGCACACATGATAATCTCTTTCTCCAAAGAGAGCAGTGTGCAGACTCTATTTATTTTTATTTCTTTTTATATGTTTCATTGCTTTTGTCCTGCACCTGCATTTTGAGTGGATGTGCGCGCTCTACTTTTTATATACACATGATAATCCACACAGGTGAGAGACAATTTATTTGCTCAATCTGTGGTAAATGTTTTGTTCAAAAAGGAAACTTGAAAAGACAAATGATAATCCACACAGTGAACTTCAGTCAGGTTTAGACGAATGGTTTAGACTCAGAAAAACAGTGAAGTTCTTGGGAAGACACAATTTAATTGCTCAGTCTGTGGTAAAGGTTTTGGTCGTAAAGGACGCTTGAAGATGATAATGGATGATAATCCACACAGGTAAGAAACAATTTAATTGCTCAGTCTGTGGTAATTTTTTTTGTCATAAATAACAGACACATGATAATACACACACAGTAAAGTAAACATTGAATTGCAATTTGTGGTAAAGGTTTTTGTGGTAAAAGCTTTTGTCAAAATGGAAACAATGTACTAGAAACAAGTTCAACAAAGCTCCCCCAGGCTCCAACCAGTTTTCAGAGCAGGCCCAGTGAATGGAAGTGAAAGAATATTCAATTAGTTATCAAAAGGAGATCACATAGAATAGCCTAAATGTGTGTCTCCCAGAGTCAGAAACAAATGAATGCCTTCAGGCCAGTGTTGGGGGTAACTCATTACAAAAGTAACATATTACATGTAATATTATATTACCTTTAGCAGTAACTCAGTACTTATTACCAATAGGATTTCAGTAATATTATACTAGTTACTTTGTCAAATAAGTTACAAATTTGGTTATCTTTTATTTTTATTAAAGGACATATTTAAATAGATACAATAATTTCCTAATCAAATTGTGTGTTATGCAAATAACCACTATAGATGACAATAACAAAGGAAAAGGATAACATTTAGAATTTGGGATGCCAAAAAAAAAGTAGCTCAGAGATGGAAGGCTCATACTCTGCCTTTTGAACAATTGGCATCTTCAGCTGTGGACCTGGTGGCCATGGAGATGTAGGTGGCCCATATGCATGGCGCTAAAGTAGAAAATATTGCGTTGTGGATTTATTGAAGCCATGCGCGGGGACCACGGACATCGCCATGATAGCTAGGCTGCGTTTGTCTTGTCTTTACTGTGTGGTGGAGACTGTCTGCTTGTTGATTCTGCCGGTGTTGATATGATCTGTTCAAATGGGTTCTTCTGTGATGTGGTTGATTT
This sequence comes from Poromitra crassiceps, assembly GCF_964638095.1. Taxonomy (NCBI): domain Eukaryota; kingdom Metazoa; phylum Chordata; class Actinopteri; order Beryciformes; family Melamphaidae; genus Poromitra; species Poromitra crassiceps. Next base: position 17,074,045 of record NC_139639.1, read on the forward strand.
TTGTCTGTGGGGTCACACAACTGATGTACCAGCAGGAGCTGCTTTTTCGTCTTATGGACAGACTGGATGCTTGCTGGTGGTGTTTTATGGGACTGGCTGCTTGCGTGTAAAAAGACACACTGCTTCCACTTATATAGGGTGAGCCAGGAAGGATTTATGACATCACTGATGACAATTGCTCGAGTGACATCACTGATGACATCACAATTGCTCGAGATGATGTCATCAGTGGGACGGACAGACAAACAGACAAACAAACAGAGCCCTAGCTCAGATAGATAGATGTGCTAATTTTTTATGTATTTCCAGACATAAAGATTGTGAAGCTCATAATGCACTTCTGCTGTCAGAGAAGTGTTGATTCAATGATTCAATGCAGTATTTAAGACTGCAGTTCTGTGGTGTTTAGTAACCATCACCTCAAGCGTCCATGTATTATTCCCTGTTTGGGATATGTTGTCATGATTTTTGAGACACTTGCCCTTGACAGATTAAAATCCCCTTCCAGTTCAGGCACCCATTATTTCAACTTTCAAACAGTTAAGTTGCCTCATGTCACTTTGAAAATTCACAAAGTGGCGATTGTCAGCTGCCTGTAGTTATGATGTAGTTAGTCCACACCTTTATGCTGTAGACATGACGGTTGTCTCCATCTTCCTCCCCAGATCTACAGCCTTCACAGCAGACCTCAGAGGGGCAACTTCCCTCCAGTGGAAACCCAGAGGACTAGTCCTACATAAACAGTGTTCATTCATGCTATTGTATGAATGTAATAAACATTTTATATTCATATGTATCTTATATATGTCAATGATTCATGTATCTTTTTTTTCTGTCCCGGATGCAAAGTGAGGTTGTGTGAGGCCTGCAACATCCCATGGGAGCCAGTGCCTCAGCCTTTCAAAGTCGTCATTGTATACATACATACATATATATATATATTTCATGGCTCTATCTCAGCATACATGGAATATTCAAATAAGCATTAAGACGGAGTACACTAAGCACAGATGAACAACTGTGTTATTTTAATTAAACATATTCAGAAATACATAACTGTGTCCATGAAAGGGAGCTCAGCTACAGTGTACCACACACCTTGAGCCTGTCGTGTCTACGCAACACCATGTTACATCAAGACAACTTGCTTTATAAACCTGGTTAGGCAATATGTATGCCTATGTATACATTTATGAACTGTTTTTTTGGTAGGATTTGACAATTATCGAACAAGGTATACAACATGTGGAGAGGAGCGTTAAATCCTGTAGCCAAAGCTGCTGTGTGAGAGTCCATGGCCGTCTCACACAGTGGTATTACATTATGGTTCAACAAAGTGCACTCAGAATACACTCCCACTGATCAAAGTATAGGCTACATCCGAATGTCCAAATGAAATTGCATACACTGCTTCTTTACTCCAAAGACTTCACAGACATGTTCATTTTTCAGCACACTCTTGGCTGCATACGTCCATTCATTATGATGTTCAGCAAGTCATCAGTTCATTAACCCTGAATAGCACTAGCAGGCTACTAGATGCCAGTGGGAGCCAGATGAGTTTTGTAGAAGGTTCGGATTGACCGATCGTTGCCCTTAATGCTTCAGTGCAGTAATCAAATGCACTAGCCTAACCATCACACTTCCTTCACCACATTCACTGGTTTAGGCTCTCTGTGATCATGAAGTGCTGCATCTCATCAAAATTGAACCTCAACAGGAATGTTTTTTTGTTTTGTTTTTTTGCACTTCTTAGAAGTGACAGACATTCAGCCACACATTTCTTTGACCTAATGTTTTAAATATGCACACATGTACACGTTTTCTATCCATGTAACCATGTTGGAGTAACAGTGAATCTGTTTGGCATAGGTCCGATAGTCCTGAAGTCAAATCAGCATTTGGTTTCAAGAAGATAGATCATTCACACATCCTAAAGACGTCCATAATTCAATATATGATGAAAATTTCAAGTGTTCGTCAGAATATTAAGCCCAATGTCTTTGAATGTCAATAATAAAAATCATATATATATAAATATATAATGCACTTGAGGAAGGCATTGTGTAATTTTTCACCGCACAATCCTGACGGCACAGCCTGGGTGAATAATGTAGCTGAACATAAGTCAAACTAGAGACCCTGATTCAAAAGATATAATGTAGCTGAACAGAAGTCAAACTGGAGACCCTGATTCAAAAGATATAATGTAGCTGAACAGAAGTCAAACTGGAGACCCTGACTCAAAAGATTGTGCGTGACAATGACACACAAGGGAATTGGATCACACACCTTAACGGCTGTGTTTTGAATAAAATGTGGGTTTGGGAGACGGCAACAATGACAAAAGACACATGATTACTGCTCAGTAGTGCCACCTACGGCCATAATATGATGCGTGGTTGGCAACCAACAACTGAGTGAACGCAGGAATACTTAAAATGTCAATGACTTGGTATTAGTAGTCTATTACTCTAGGAAGCCTATTTGGCATTTGACTACAAGCCCTGATGCTAAAACTGAGGTTATCTGAGGATTTTCTTTTCAGTCTGTCATTGTGAATAAAGGTTGATAGTATTTGATAATAGCCATCACAGGTTGATAAGTTTGCATAGACCCTTAAAACCCCAACCATCACCATCCCAACAATGTAATATTGATTAAAACTACCACTTGCTACAGCATACCCCAACTTCACCCTTTGTACTCATACGTTTTGCTGGTCACTCACCACAGAGCACAATAAATGCTATGAATAGCTTGGATGATATCGTTACATTTCAATTATAGTATTCCTATTCTTCAAAACAAGTAACTTTCTGGCACATAAGAATGGTTCTTATCTGGTTTTGGCTCTTGTGATTAACTTAATATTCAACAGAAATATTAAAATCTCTGAGGACAGTAACAGCTTGTATCATTGTCACCATTTGAGCAAGCGCCAAAAAGTGTTTATATATCTATGTGTGTGTACATAGCCGATTATGCCTGCTTTGACAGCATCACGATACACAGCGATAAACGTATAGACTTTTATTTAGAGAAGTAAAAAGAGTGAAACGGGGTATGTTCCAGAGACTTAAAAACAACCGGCCAAGAAAAGGCATGTCCACATGTAAACATATGCATTGTTTGTGGCATTGCTTTTTTCTCTGACCACTAAAAAAACCACTGTAGGAGTGTACAGTCCTTGTAGAGGGTGGAGGGAAGGGGGAGTTGGGTCGGCGTCCTTGTTCTCTTTAGCTGGAGATTTTCTCAATTTCATCCAGATCATCTGTATCTAGTTTTTCAATTTTCTTATCTGTAGAGAGGGAGAGGCCACAATTAATTATGGTTCAATTAGATGGCTGACTAGTCACACAAGTTACTAGTCACTTTGAGAGACATCTCCACAAAATGAGCAAATGTTTTTGAAACAATGAAGAAAGAATAAGACATACAATGTCAACATAGTTGTAGAAGCTCTTGGGCTTATCGACACGCTACCGAAAGTAGCATGCCTTATAAATCTGAACCTGTATGCGCAAGTAAGAAACATGTATTGTATTGAATGCGTGCGTGTCTGCTGTTGGGCTTACTGAAATGCTCCTGGATCCTGTTGAGGATGTTCATGCTGAACTTGCTGTCCACCATGTTGATGGCCAGCCCCCTTTTACCAAATCGTCCTGTTCGGCCGATCCTGTGCAGATACGTCTCGTTGTCTGGGTTTCCATCCTTGTCTACTGGCAGGTCAAAGTTGATCACCACGGAAACCTGCTCAACATCAATACCTGAATGCAAGACAAGGATTAGTTATTGTACTAGGCACACACATCTATCCAATTTGGCAATGTGATAGTGTTTCAATATTCAATTCCCTTCCAGTCTCAAATGCATTCAATTAAATAAACAAAGCTTCCTTGTAATGTGCAATACGATAATTTATATCATATTCAGGACCATTCTTTCCTTTTTGTACAGTGAATGTCAGATCCCTTGAAGATGTATGGCATTATTATTATCATTTTTAGTTTTTACAAAATGTAGTGCTGCAAAATAGTGTTGCCAAAAAAGAAAAAAGTTTAATTCATGTTCTGTTCTGTTCCTTGAGCCTCCCATGTGCCCAACAGGCTGTTACACATTAGGGTGAGTCTTACCTCTTTTGTTTGACAGAAAATCTTACATAATATGGCATGTTTTACATAACCTGAAGGAGTTTTCATATTTTGCCCAGTGAATGTGTAGTGTGCATTTTGAAAAGCAATATAAATGTCTGTATCTGCCAGTGGGCCATCACAATAAGAGTAGGCTGTCTTAATTCCACTACACTGTACACTAGGGATGTCACAATACTAGAATTTCTACTTCGATACGATACCCAGGAAAATATCGATACTCGATACCATTTTCGATACCACGCGGCGGGACAACAACTCATCAAGAGACATAAAAAAATAAACAAAGAGAGATGGACGGACAGATAGATGGATGCTTCTCCATAATCTAGGCCTGATAAAACTCATTAAAAACTCTGACCTGACACAGCAGATTACACCTGATCTAGCCATCAGCCTACCATAACACAGCAAATTACACCTGCTCTAATCAGCCTATCAGAATATTTTGAACTTGTTGAAGCAAAAGATACCCACCAATGACAGGGAGGGACAAATAAGTGGTATGTTTGATTTTTTATTAAGAGAAAGCACTGTTGATATTGATACAGTTGCAAATGAGTATTGTATCCGTTTCAAATTTTTAGTATTGATACTTATCGATACCTGTTGCAAATTAGTATTGTATCCGTTTCAAATGTTTAGTATTGACTTCGATCGATACTATCGATACTTTTGACAACCCTACTGTACACAGCCTACTCTTATAGTGATGGGCCTGTAGTGACTACAGGAACGACTTGATGGTCTCTGAAATTAGGTGGAAAAATGCGTGCACGGTATATTGGCAATCAACCAAAAGAGTTAGAGAATATCGGCATATCGGGAGAAAAAAATGCAATGTCGTGCATCCCTACTTGTTCCAATTCTAAATCCATGCAAAATGTTGTGCCACACTAATCCTGCCCTACAATTGCAACTGTCTTGCACATGAAGAAGTTCGTGAGCTTTTTTTAGAAAGGCATTTGTTAATAAATGTAACAGTCATATGATGGTATGATGTTGACTCGGCCCTCCTGCCTGCACACAGTACGTACCTCGTGCACAAACATTTGTGGTGACCAGGACCTTCTCTTTGCCCTCCCTGAAGCGATCGATGACAGCGGCCCTTTGCTCCACCTGCATCTCTCCACTGAGCAGCGCCACCTGGTGGCCCTCTCTGGACAGCTCCCCTGCCAGCCAGCCTGCCGTCTTCCTTGTCTGGAGCACAGAAATCAAAGGCTCAACAACAAAACTTCACTCATGAGTCCAGCGTTTCACCACCAAGTGCCAAGTCATTTGATTTGACTTGAACAGAACAAAAAGCACAGAGGAAACACTCGAAATCTGACTTGAGTTGATGGACAACCATTTTGGTCAAAAGAGCAGCCTGGGCCATCTATGTGGACTCACATGGCAGAAGATCATGGCCTGAGCGATGGTGATAGCTCCGTAGATGTTGCAGAGGGCGTGGAACTTTTCCTCCTTGCAGTTGCACAACACATAGTACTGTTTGATAGTATCCAACGTCTCCTCCTCTCGCTTCAACTTGATGATGTTGGGCTCAGGCACGATGCGCTGGGCAAAGCTCCACACAGACTCTTCAAAGGTGGCTGAGAACAGCAGCATCTGGCAGGCTTTAGGCAGCATCCTGGGTGGCAGAGGGGGGAGGGGAAGTTTTAACACATGCACTTTAGTAAGTAGCGGGAACTCACCTCAAAGTCTGTGAGTGGACATTGAGATAAATTAATAAAAACGGATGATTTGTCAAAAAGCTAGGTGTGTTTATCGGATTTCTCATAATCAGATAACGGCCTTTATCCAATAAAGCATATCGGAACTATGTTGTTTACATGACCACTTGAATAATCAGGTAACTCCAGAAATCAGATAATGATCCGTTTATTAGTGTGCATGTAAACACACTGAATGTAGGTGTGTATTCTGACCTCTGGATGCGGATACTCTGGTCCTGGTGGCCCTGTGTGGCGATCATGACGTCAGCCTCGTCCAGCACAAACACATTGATCTTCTTGGGGTCTATGAACTTGAACTTAGAGCACCAGTCCAGCATGGTGCCAGGTGTGCCGATGACTATCTGCTCCTGCAGCTGTATGCCCCGCGGCACTGGAGCAGGCACAAGAGACAAACACACTAAATCATCTCTCAGCTGCACACGTGTTTCCGTCATTGTGGGCTGGGCAATACGGACAAAACTATCACATGATAACATTTTCAGAGATTCTGACAATTGCTACGGCTATTTTTACATCAGATTTTCAGAGGCTAAGTTGCAATTTAACTGAAAAGTACAACGAAAATGGCAACAGTACAATGATTAACGGTCCGCATCAACAGGGCTGAATCATTGACGGTGGTGGTGTAGTTAGGGATTGTTTGTTGGTCATGATTAACGGTCCGCATCAACAGGGCTGAATCATTGACAGTGGTGGTGTAGTTAGGGATTGTTTGTTGGTGGTCATGATTAACGGTCCGCATCAACAGGGCTGAATCATTGACAGTGGTGGTGTAGTCAGGAATGTCATACCGAATCGACCTGGATAGCTAGGCTTAGATAGTGAGGTAATATGCAGTTGTGCGGTGGTAGCATGGAGGGGGGTGTTTCCAGGACGCTGGATTACACCGTTAAGCCTTCTTGAGGTGTCGTGGGCCTAACTTAACCAAACGTCGGTGAAGGAAGGTGCCCACTTGAAAACCCCAATGACATGCTTCATACTGCTGTTGGCTAGGGTAGGTAACTGGTGATTTGTGTCTTGTTTATTAGTTTGTTAGCCTGTTAGCTTGTTTTATTCTGGATTGGGCTTCTAAATGTGTTTTTCCTCGGATTTTGGCACAAGGGATAGTAACATCTTGTCCTGTGTATTAATTAATACTCCATTTGCAAAGTATCAGATCAAGATCACAAAAATTTGATATTTAGGCCAATTTTAAAGAATTCTGGAAGGAATAGACTCAAATGAGGCTCTGAGGTCTAACTCCATAAAGCACTTTGTCAAAAAATAGTTACTTCCTATAGCTGCCAGAATGTGCTTTTCATTTCATAGGGAGTGCTTCTCTCAAATAATTAGCAGTGTCCGATGCTGCCTCCAAGTCCTCCTCACAACAAGCTTCTACTTCTGAGATTAGAAGTCACAAATATGACTGTTGTGTATTCCAAGTCTTTTTGGTCAGAAATACAAACCCTATTTTTTGAGTGCCAAACAATTACATTGTGATTGTGATTATGATCACAAATCAATCTAAAATGTGGCTTTGCTGGGCATGAGCGGATAAGCAATGTGTGTAGTCATATAAAGCCCAACTTCACCCTCTCCTACGCTGCAGTAGAGGTAGGAATGCAGAAAGCAGAGGAGCCTTACGCTTGTTTCCTCTGATGGCGTAGACCAGTTTGACCTCTGGGTAGTGTTTGCCCATCTGCTCGATCACCTTGCCAGTCTGAAGTGCCAGCTCATAGGTGGGTGACACACACAGGCACTGATGGAAAGAGAGGAAGAGGTTCAAATGCATTTAGGCCTAAGCATATTGCCTGGCTATTTACTTTCCCTGGTTATTATCACTGCAAATAAGAATTTCTTCTTCCTTGAATTGTAGTTGGTTTTCCTTCACCAGGTGAAAGACAATGTAGAAAACCGTTTGTGTGACAAATGCTTGGAAAAGGGAAATTGTCTTACAAGTTCCAATATTATTGACTTTTCATGAATTTGTTTTCAAATGTCATGTGGCTGTGTGCCAAAATAAGAATGGTTTTCCATAAACTCAATGGTAAACATCAGATATACAGTACCGTATATAGTTTCAGTAATAGGGAATACTTTTCAAGACTACGTTCACATAATGATGATGATGAACAGTGGTCCCTGATTGGCAGATAGTACCACCTTCCCTGATTCAAATGATGGAAACTTGTGGCCTCCCAAAATGTTTACAAAGTGCATCCAGTCCAAGATCTGGGCTCAAAGATTCCATCATGAAAAAAAAACTTCCGTGCCTTTCAAATTCTTGTCTAGCGAGTAGGAGCAGTGATGGAGGTGGAAACCAACCTGGGGATATTTGTGGTTGGGGTCTACATGGCTGAGCATGGCCAGGACAAAGGCAGCCGTTTTCCCTGTTCCTGATTGCGACTGGGCAATCAGATTCTGTGGACTAGAGGGAACAAGGCATTAGAAAGACAGAACAAGAGGTAAAAGGGTTGCTGATTAATGCCTACCCAACGCAGGTACAATTTTAACCCACCAAACTGGCCGGTAAAGACTTGGTTATATTGTGTTCTGTGGCATTACAAAATAAACACTCAGTACCTGATTCTGTAAATGAAATTGCACTGAAAACAGGTAGGGTGACACATTTCAGTGACAATGTATCAGCTATTTTGACAGGTAAAATCATTCTTAGCAGCTATTTTCTTTTTGCCAGCCCTTTGCAGGTGAGCCAAAAAAAAGGACACTGGTTGGTGACCATTTTGATAATACTGAGCAATGATTTCACTTGAAAAGTGAATGAAGACAAGAAAATAAACATTAAGGACTTTTTTAGAAATAATACATTTATGGCGTGTGTCCACATTGTTTTTCTGCATTGTTTTTTGTATGTGGAAAAAGCGCCTGGAGCACTTTTTGTGAGGATAAATAAAACGTGGATGACACAAACGTCTGAGCAGCTGCTAGCTCAGTAACCAGCTGGTTAGCACTTCTGCCAGACAGACAGGGACAGAACCTAGCAGCACAACCTAGTAGCTCCTGTAAATTCCAGAATGCAATTGTATGTGCCTCGAAGACATCAGCTTATTTGGGTCAAAGTTCAACATAGCTGAACATTCGCCACAGAGCCTGGCAAAAAAAATCAAGCTGGTGTGCACCGCTTTCGGCTGCACAGCGGTTTAGGAGAGCGCTGCCGCACCCCTCATTGAAAACAACGGTCTTGCTTTGCGCAATTCCGTGCTTGTGCTATCTATGTCAAAGCCAAGTTATACAGCATCTACTCAGGAACAGTGATTTCAATGAGTGAAGAGAGTGTATGAGTGTATTACTTACGGTTCTGCCAGCATCATAGGTAAGGCAGTCTCTTGGATTTTGGAGGGTCGGTTGAAACCCATGCCGTAAACACCCTGAAGCAGCTGAGGTTTGCTGCACAGAAGACAAAATGGTCAGATGTCACAAATAAACATTCTGACAAATAATGTAGTATCAATAATGGAGCAGGTAGGGTTCAGTGACTTTGACAGGGATGGGAACTGTATGTGATACTAAAATTCACTCTAATAACATGTAAATGTCATTAATGCTAAGCAAAATAGAGCTCAACAGTCAAGTGGCAGTTCCGTGACATAGCAGTTCCGGAAGAGTACTTAACCGTTCATATTCTCAATCACATTTCCAAAAACCCTTGTCTAAAGAGTTTTAAGCCAGGAACCACTGGAAGATTTGTGTTACGTCTACACTGGGTGTTTACAATACTAGGCATCGATTCCTCGCCTGTCCTGCAGCTCGCATACGCAGCTCAGCCGCTGTGCATAGGTGAGATGCCTAGTGTTGTAAAAACCCAATGTAGACTTACCACAAACCTTCCAGTGGTGAAACTATGGACATCATCACTGATGACATCATCAATGACATCATCAGTGATGTCATCAGTGACATCATCACTGAACTATAGCCTCAGCCTTATGGCAATCAGCGTTAGGGCAATTAAGGCAATTAATCAGCCCTAATTAAAAAATCTGTCAGGACACCCTGACAGACGGGTGTTGTTAACAACCCCTGAAAGTTTCAGCCCGATCGCACATAAAACGGCATAGCTGTGGACGGACAAAATCCTTGAAACTGAACAGACAGAGTCCACATTGCCAAATGTATAGATATGATAGATAGATAGATAGATAGATAGATAGATAGATAGATAGATAGATAGATAGATAGATAATGGCTAATAATCAAAATCTCATTGCAGAATATGAATGGAAGTATTCTTCTGGAATCATGATGTCACAGAACCATCACGTGATTAAAGATACCAGTTAATACCAGGCATCAAAAGGGGGGTGGATAGATGGACAGTAGAGTTACTCACAGTCGCAATTCCTCAAAGGACTTGACAGAGTAGAGTGGAGAGTTTGGATCCTTCTGAAGAACTTCTACTTGATTGGTCATATTTACAAGATTACTGCGGATCAACTTGTTTAACAGTGACTGGGCCGCTTTGTCATCTGGGAAAACAAGTCATTTTGTAGTCAACAAGACTGAGAACAACTCAAAGAAACAAATAATACAGCCAAGTTTGCCACCAGGGGATGGAAATGTGGGCTAAGCATTCATGTAACATTAGATAAGAAACTGAAACTGTAAACAGTCACAAACACACTGCCCACCTTTGTCATCCTCTTCTGAAGTCTTGTTGTCTCCTCCTCCTCCTTCCGTCTTTGCAGGTGCAGGTGTAGGTGCACTGGTTGCATCTGTTGAGTTTGTGGTGGTGCCTGCAATATGAATAGTAACATATAAACTATGATCCTTATTTTGATTACAGGTTTTCTGACCATTACATTTTATAATTAATCTGGCCTTGCGCACTTACCATTTTCTTCTGGTTTGTCTTTGATTTGCAGGCTACCAATCTGTAAAGAGCGAGATACGAAAGGTTAACATTACAGAGACATGTCCGAGTGCCCAGATGAGGCTCTGTATCGTCCTTCTCAGAGGAAGGCAGGGAGCTATTTTGGAGGCTCTTGCATCATTAGCTAGCTGACAGCTAAGCTCATGTGAGTGTATGAGCACGCAGCATCTCTATTCAAAGCCAGCTAACGTTAGCTAACGGTCGTCTCCACGCATAACGTTAGAGAAAGACAGAAAGACTGTCAAAACGGCTACCTGGCCGTATCCATCGTGAACACCAGGTCGGTGGTATCTGAACAGGGCGAGTCGCCGGTGCGATTGGCACTCGATCGTCTTTTTAAATAAATTGTTCAATTTAAAGAAATATAAAAAACGCGTTTCAGCCAAAACACATTTTGGTAAGATTCAGAATTTCAAGAAGCACTGCTCTGCTCAGCCTGTAGGTGGCGCCAAAGCGTCCTAAATTTCAGAGCTTATACAGCCGCAGAGCAGGCAGTGATGTACTTTATGCAGTGTTGTTGTGACTAGACTCATACACAGTGTTGCCAGGTGGGAAATGTTGAATTATCGTACCCGAGCAGCGGCTTCTTCTTCCATGGCTTTCCGGCAGACTGGATGCCTTATAGTCTAGGGAATCTGTGAGAAAAAATGACCCAACCTTAAACAAATTGCAACAGAAATTATTTGTGTTGTATTCAGCTCTTGAAACCTTCCAATTTAACATACTGAAAATCCCAGAAAATCCCAGTAGTGGAACATTCTCAAATTTGGCATTGTCTCCACAAAGGAGGTGATGTTTTCGGTGCTGTTTGTCTGACCGTTTGTCTGTTAGCAGGAGGATTACGGCAAAACTACTGGGCCGATTTTCATGAAACTTGCTGGAAGGGTGTAGCATGGGCCAAGGAAGAACCCATTACATTTTGGAGCGGATCTGATCCGGGTCGGCTCAATGGAGGGGGCGGGGCTAGGGAAAAGAGTCTGTTGCTAGGGATAGGAAGGTCGTAGAGAGTCTGGATTCGAGAGGTGGGTAGGGGGCATGGACAGGTGTATCGGGGGGAGTGTATGTGGGAGGTGGGAGGGGGTGTGGTCAGGAAAGGGGTGGGGCTAGGGAAAAGCTCTACCAAACATACTGTAACATAACAAAACAAAACATAAAAAATGTAAGTGTGGCTAATATGTTCTAATGTTACAGTTAGTGGAAAAGGGTGAGTTTTCATGCACATCTCGTTCCCTCAGACAGCCATCGCAAACCATAACTTCATAGTCATGTCATTCACGAGTCTCGCATTGGAGGCAATTTGATTTCGGCAAGGCACAGCGCAAGTTGTAGCTCAAACATGCAGACGAGTGGACAGGTAGGCTAAGTCTCCATATCCGAAGGTTATGGGTAAGTTGACCGCCATTTATTGTCTGTTACCAATGACAGTCATTGTCTGTTACCATTCAAAGTAGGCTAGCTTATTAAGCACTTACTAGTTAGCTATAATAGGTATAGCTTAATAATAGCTTATTAAGATACTTGTACTATCTGTTATTCATTTTCTTTGTGCAAATAAACAATAAACAAACATAAATAAACAATAAACACTTACTCTGGAGATGATGTAGCCTACCACTTGTGCTCTTCTCCCTAATACTCCAACCACTTATAAAGCCTCAGCCAGGCGGTAATGCAACATAAAGGATGCCAACTGCCATAAAACACCACAGAAGGATTTATTACATCACTGATGACATCACAATTGCTCGAGTGACATCACTGATGACATCACAATTGCTCAAGTGACATCACTGATGACATCACAATTGCTCAAGTGACATCACTGATGACATCACAATTGCTCAAGTGACATCACTGATGACATCACAATTGCTCGAGTGACATCACTGATGACATCACAATTGCTCGAGTGACATCACTGATGACATCACAATTGCTCAAGTGACATCACTGATGACATCACTGATACATGACAATCATGACATCACAATCGTGGCACACACACCGCCCGCCCACTTATTGGACCATAACATCAGAACCATTGATGGCCACAACACATTCCATGTTATGGGCATTATAGCTGGAGTTACACCAGAGAGCCAAACCAGTACCTCTAATAGCTGTGACATAGCAGCAGTTGGACACATCAATATCCGAAATCAGAGACCCCCTGGCCTTTCATCCATGCCCTATGGGAGGATTGAGAATGCCACAGGTGTGTGATTCTCATGAACATGGTACAACTCATAGCAAAACTCAAGATATCAAGTAGGATCTAATTTCACCATTCAAATTGAAATTATAATCCACTAGGCATCTTGCACCCTACGCGAGTTCGCCTGCCTTGCAGCTCGCTGAGCTAGCCCTGCAGCTCGCATAAGCAGCTGCTTCGCATTGGAGGCAATTTGATTTTGGCAAGGCACAGCGCAAGTTGTAGCTCAAACATGCAGACGCGTGGACAGGTAAGTATTCTCCATATCCGAAGGTTATGGATAAGTTGACCGCCATTTATCGTCTGTTACCAATGACAGTCTTTGTGTGTTACCATTCAAAGTAGGCTAGCTTAATAAGCACTTACTAGTTAGCTAATAGCTTACTACTAATTAAGATACTTTCTAAGGTACTATCTGTTGTTATTCATTTTCTTTGTGCAAATAAACAATAAACAAACATAAATAAACAATTATAGCTGCTGCACAGCAATGGGTCGTGGCCGGGCAAGTCTCAAGGCTTTGAGCTAGAGTCCCCAAGTCAAGGCTGAAGTCTTTTATCTATACTCCAAGTCAAGTCTCACGTCTTTGGTCACAAGTCCAAGTCAAGTCTCAAGTCTCTTATGGATGAGCGTTCTATCATCTGCTTCTGCTGCATGCCATCCAGTCTGCTTAGAACATTGCATAGCTAAAACTAAGGGATTCATAGCAGGTTCAGGTTTCTTTGCAGCATGTAGCTTTTTCATCATCTGATTCCGTTTTTTGGTGCGAGGCATCTCACAACAATACAAGTAGGAATCAGTATATTCACAAACAAAAGTAGTAGTTACTTGCCTGTTGCCTCACTGTTGTAGCGTGGATGAGGTACTGGTGGAGTTGATGTTAGCGCTGCAGGTCTGTGGGGTCACACAACTGATGTACCAGCAGGAGCTGCTTTTTCGTCTTATGGACAGACTGGATGCTTGCTGGTGGTGTTTTATGGGACTGGCTGCTTGCGTGTAAAAAGACACACTGCTTCCACTTATATAGGGTGAGCCAGGAAGGATTTATGACATCACTGATGACATCACAATTGCTCGAGTGACATCACTGATGACATCACAATTGCTCGAGATGATGTCATCAGTGGGACGGACAGACAAACAGACAAACAAACAGAGCCCTAGCTCAGATAGATAGATGTGCTAATTTTTTATGTATTTCCAGACATAAAGATTGTGAAGCTCATAATGCACTTCTGCTGTCAGAGAAGTGTTGATTCAATGATTCAATGCAGTATTTAAGACTGCAGTTCTGTGGTGTTTAGTAACCATCACCTCAAGCGTCCATGTATTATTCCCTGTTTGGGATATGTTGTCATGATTTTTGAGACACTTGCCCTTGACAGATTAAAATCCCCTTCCAGTTCAGGCACCCATTATTTCAACTTTCAAACAGTTAAGTTGCCTCATGTCACTTTGAAAATTCACAAAGTGGCGATTGTCAGCTGCCTGTAGTTATGATGTAGTTAGTCCACACCTTTATGCTGTAGACATGACGGTTGTCTCCATCTTCCTCCCCAGATCTACAGCCTTCACAGCAGACCTCAGAGGGGCAACTTCCCTCCAGTGGATTTTTGTACACACTGAAGGGCACTTATAGTACTGTGAGCTAATATCTTTGCGGGTTCGTGGGTGGGGGGTTGAAACGGTTGAAATTATTTTCCGGGATGGTTCCGGGGCGGCAATGTCATTCTGCTACTGCTGTTATTTTGGTGAGAGTAATGCACCAATGGACAGGCTTTGTCCGAGGCGAGACCCGCAGTGTCAGACTTTGAAAAGCCCTGATGTACTACAAGCAAGTTCAACAAAGTCAGGGCAGCTTTGACTAATCCAGCTTCACTAAGCCTAACATTAGCAATCCAGATAACTGGTCCTACATAGCTAGTTATCGACTGGCTCTGTAAACCCAGGATTGACCTATCCAGCTATGAGTGCACATGGAAGAGGCAGTGTTTGTAACAAATAGGCCAATCACATGCAACATGGACAGATCCAGATCAGACAATTTGAATAAGATGAGATCCCCATGGAGAAATTAGATTGTTACACAACAAACGGAATATGATTCAGCAGGGAAAAGGACATACAACATATGCGCAACACGCACACAAGCACACACACACACGGCCAAAAACAGGATCTCTTCCCGGCGATTCTCGCCTGGCGGACATAATAATTAAGGACTTGTCTCAAACCTCCACATGGTGGCAGTGTTGCACCATGTCTTGTGGTAGTTGCCCTCTGAACACCCAGTTAGTTGCTATGTTGCTATGAATTGCAATGAACTGGATTTAACTCATTTGACTTTAAATGCGACGTGTAGCAGGCATTAGCAATGAATGTACCATAAACCAACATGCTGTAGCATGTATTTTAAACCAACCAACAAGCCAAAGAAACCAGCAAAAGTCTGCTTCACACTTGGCAAGTGTGTCGCTGGGAAGCTCAGGAAGTGCCGTCTCGAATTTGGTGGCAATTTGGTGAATACATTTTGACAAAAAATACCAATAAACAGATGTTAAAAAAAGCACTAAGCACCGGCACCGCCCCTCTGTGATGTGACGCTGGATGTGACTGGCTGACTGGAACAAAAGTACAATGTCAAATCCAGAGTGACAGAAGTGCAGCAAAGTGTGCGCTATATGAAAGAACTTTTAGTGGTGTGGACATAGAGGACAATAAAGCGAACAGCCCTTGGACAGACACTGAAATAAATTGTCTGCTGGCACTTTGGGGGGAGGCTTTCCGTAAAGGCAAAGCTGGGAGGATGCTCCGGGCACAGAACTCACTATTATATGAACATAAAAATGTGTCTAACTAAAAAATAAGTGGCTATTTGGAATTCAGGCAGTGGTGGAATAGATCAAATAATATTCAGTTTATCCACACACAAAAATCTTATTCTCGCAGCTAAATGGTAAATGGCCTGCATTTATATAGCGCTTTTATCCAAAGCGCTTTACAATCAGTAGGTACATTCACCCATTCATACACCGATGGTGGCAAGCTGCCACGCAGGGTGCTGGCACACCATCAGGAGCAATTTGGGGTTCAGTATCTTGCAAGGACACTTCGACATGCAGACTGGAGGAGCCGGGAATCGAACCACCGACCTCTTTCATCCAAAGCGATTAGTGACGACCCGCTCTACCTCCTGAGCTACAGCCGCCCCAGGCAGGTAAAAGTAACAAAGAAGCTCACACAATAGTTACAAAGTACAAGTGTCCCAAGCTACAGAGTATTACTACTACTGTTAGCAGATGTGGTTCAACTCAGCTTATGTGCTCAGCAGAGTCACTGGGAAAATGCACGCAGCTCGCCGTCACGGACCAATAGCATTCATTCAAATATGGTCACATGGTCAATATGGCTCCAACAAAAACCAAGGTGGCCAAAATGCCAAACTTGAGGAGGCTTCAAAACGGGAGTCCACAAACTAATGGGTGACATCACGGTGGTTACGTCCATAATTTTTATACAGTCTGAGTCTATGGTTTTAATCCGTCTTTTCATCAGAAGCAGAGGCGGAGCTCCGCTGCCCCGCGGCATGCTGGGAGGAGGTGTGGTGCTTGCGGATGTGGCGCAGCAGCAGCTGGCGGTCTGGACTGGAATACTCACACTGTTGGCATGGAAACACCTCGCCGGTGTGATGACGGCGAGCATGAAGGTCCAAACTCTTCTTCTGAATACTGCAACACAGCAGAGGGGTGTGTGTGTCTCTCTATGTGTGTGTGTCAATGGCATAACCACGGGTGTGCCTGTGGCTGTGCCACCCAAAGATGCAGCTGGCACACCCAAATATCAGCTACAGAATGAATTTTACATACTTATAGAGATGTATGAAAATTTCACATCACGATTATCGTGACCAAAATGATCACGGTTATTGTATTATCATGGTATTCGTAAGAAAATTGCTAAAAATGTTCAAAAAGTACTGAAAGACTCACTGAAATCATTTTACACCGTCTTATATTGAAAACTCAGACCCAAAAATGATTGATACACTCACTGAAATCATTTCTCCAAGGCTGCACGTTTGCATCTGGGAGACTGTTGCCAACTTTGGTTGATGATGGACAGTATTTATCATGTTTTTCAAAGCACTGTAACCACGGTACCACGGTAATCACGGGTACCACGGTTTTAATGATAATGAAAATTTGAAACAGTACGGTTATCATAAGGAATTTTATCATGGTTATCGTTAAAACCGGTTACCGTTACATCCCTACATACTTACTAAAATGCTTTGCTTGAAACTTAGGCTATTATAATAATTTTAAATGTTTAAATACATTTTAAATTATTTTCGTCAAAAAATAACCACCATCATCATTGCCCCCCTACCAATCAAATTTTTAAAAGTTGAGACATGCTCAGATTAGCCGTGTGAAATAGTAAACAATTCAACGCCTACAGCTAATGCTAGAAATAGCTGCAAGTTTATCAAAATTAAACTGAGTTCGCTGTTTAACTTTTTCAAAAGACCTTGGACAAGGCCTACAACAGCTGAGGAGGATGTTTCTCCATCACCCTCCCCTCGGTGACAGAATTAGAGGACGCAGAAATGGCTAACTCTACAGATCTTTCTGCACGAGTCGGCAGTAGACGAACTGCATGCCAGCCCAAATTGCGTGCTTTCCCTTCCCAGTCACCCAAACATTCAGTGGAAAGAGCAGGAGTTTTCCGGCTAAATGGTATGACCGGTATAGTTGGTTAGACTACAGTATGGCTTTAAACTGGACGCTGTATTTTGCCAGTCAACAGGATAAAATACAGCACTACTGTGTTATGGCTATAGGAATATTATAGGAATACTATAGGAATATTATAAGATTACTATAGGAATATTATAGGAATACTGTAGGAATATTATAATAATACTACGGTACATCCCTACGCATGCGCATGTGTGTACCTGCTGTATTGGCAGTACTGGCAGCAGTAGGGTTTCTCCTGGCTGTGTGTCCTGGAGTGTCTGAGCAGAGAGCTGCGGTCGATGGAGGCGTAGGAACACTCAGAACATCTGTAGGGTTTCTCTCCTACACACGAACACACGAACACACGAACACACACACACACACACACACACACAGATCATCACTCTCAGCTCAGTGGATGGGTGTGTTCGGGCTGTTAATGATTAGCCAAATGTAACCAATTAAAAATGTATTAACTGAGTAATCAGTTAATACATTTTGTGTTTTGCGTATCATTTCTCCGGAGTTCGCATACTGTATATAAAATGTTATACTGTACCAGCAGAGCATTACACCTACCAGTACACAGTAAAAAAGGAGAATGTGAAATGTGAAATATTGCGATGCCGTTCTAAAATACAGCTCCAGTACATCGTCAATGTTGTACCACCTGAAAAGTCAGCTCCCGTCTGTTGCAGTGCAACACAAAAGTGGAACAATGTCCTCCAAACAAACTAGCTAGAAGAGGCTGTAGTGATGTGCGTGCAGAGACAATAACTCTTTATGGTGGAAAAGGACATGATGCCGATGAACGTGGTGGACGGTGAGGGATTTGGTAAGCTACTGAACTACATTGAACCAGGCTATAGCCTCCTGTCAAGAGGTACAATTACAAAGCCGCATTGAGAAGCTGTGCGCTTTTTGTTGTTTTTAATGATTAAGCGACTATTGAATCTTAACGTGTTCAATGGTTAAGGAAAATCCACGAAATTTGCAACCCAACTGTGTGTGTGTGTGTGTGTGTGTGTGTGATGTCTGACCCACCAGTGTGTGTGCGGAGGTGCTGCAGCAGTGAGGCCTTCAGTCTGGTGCTGTAGCTGCAGGTGGGGCAGTGGAAGGGTTTCTCTCCTCGGTGGATTCCCATGTGGCGCCGCAGCGTCAGCTTGGTGGACAACTTCCTGTGGAGGAAAGCTCACAGTGTCATCACACTCTGCCCAACACTTCACCACGCCTTCAAGATTAAGCTGGTAACAATTAGTACTTTATCATAAACACGCTGTTAAAAGTATGTTATCCTGACCCTCTAAGAAAGAATTGTATCCAAGACATTTACTCAAGTTTGGCTGCCCTGCAAAATTAGAAGGCCCAAGGCTAAAACATTTTAGTTTGCTAATTTAAAGGTCTAATTTAATTGTAACCAATTAACCTGCAAAGCACAATTCAAGACGTGCGCAAGTAGGAACTGGCAGTTGGAGCTGAAAAGAAATTAAATAGAAGGCAATGCATTTTACGTTTTGCTGGTCAGAAACGGCAGATACGACAACCTTTATAAAGCCCATTTTTGTACTATAGTGCATCTGTAGTGCGTCTTTTAGCTGAGATGAGAGAGAGCAAGAGAGATGTATTCAGCAGCGGGAGATGAGCTATGTGTGCGTAAAAACCAAGCCCGGGTTGCAGTCAACATCACAGCATCACACTTTTCAACGAGAGGCGAGAGGAGAGGGAGAAGCTGTGTAACGGCTCGCTCCTTCACTCCCTCTGCTATGTTGGTCATGTAGTGAACGATCGACCAACCGACCGATTCAGACACAACATTAAACATCATAGCTTAAAAAATAATAATAAATAAAACTCACTCACACACGAATACACTAAGAGGATGATGCACAGGGGGGTTTGTGGGTAATGAAGTCATCATGGTTACCTGTGACACAGCGGGCAGCAGAGGTCCGTCTTCTCTCCGGCGTCCGCAGACTGCCCCTCCTCTGCCTCATTCTCTTCTTCCTCATCTCTCACTCTTTTCTTCTTCGTACCTCTGGCGCCGTGCAGCACACCGCCACCGCTCTCCAGTGAACCGGACTCTGCTCTACTAGTTTCACTGGAGTGGAAACCAGCACAAACATGCCTCAGTGTATACATACAGTATGCCATTATAGTATAGATATTGTATTATTATTGTCATATTCGGGATAATAGTGGAATGTTAGTGTGCATGTATGTACTCACTATCAGTTTGTCTCCTACCTGTCGAGTTCTGACCGGTTTCCAATGCTACCTTTCAGTCTGTCGCTGGATCTTCCTGATGGGAGTAAATTATTATTATCATCATTATCGTTACTATTATCACTATGTCTTTGTTGTTTGTGATGTTGCTGTTTCATGTCTTGGATGGGTCCTGCTGTGCCGACCTCTGATTGTTTTTACAAATGAGGACCACAACGGAAACAAGCCATGAACTTTATTCTGTTTTTATTACTCAACCATTTTAATACTGGTGTATGGATTCTATCTGTTCACTGTGTGTTTTTAACAACTGTCTTAAGTAAATTCATTCATTCATTCACTAATCCTGCAGATGAAGGCGGTCTGACCTCTGTACTGTCTGCGTTGAATGCAGCCGTCATGTTTGTGCTGGTGAGCGTGGCGCGACGCGGCGCTCCTGAACGTGCGCAGGCAGAGCCGGCAGCTGAACGGCCGGGACGCCGCCTTGTTCTTCTTCTTCTTCTCCTCTTTCTGCTCCTCCTTCCTCCTCCTCTTTCTCCCACAGCGGCTCCTCCAGTGCGGCTCCATCTCCTCCCAGCCGCCGGCGCTCCATCCGCACCGCGGGCAGCCGAAGCCACCGTCGGCGCGGTGCGACCTGACGTGGGCGCGCAGCAGCCGCCTGGAGGGAAAGGTCAGAGGGCACAAGAGGCACGGCAGACTCCGCTTCCTCGCCTCCGTCCCGCTCAATTTCGGAGTGCCGGGCGGCGGCTGTGCAGAGTCGGGCGCCGGGCCGGCAGGCGGGAACGGCCGAGGGGCGGGCGGCCTGGAGGCGGAGATACGACACAGTCCCAGGGTCATGAGGTGGGCGGACTGCGCCGTCTCCTCCTGGGTGATGGTGGGGGAGGCGGGACAGCGAAGATCCTTCAGTGGGAAGATGCTGGACTCTTCCTCCTCCTCAAACAGTGTGCTCACCTGCGGGGCAGACGTCAGTTCATTGAAGCATTACTCAGAAATATAAATATATAAAAACCAAAAGAGACTTGACCTTTCCAAAGCACAGGGCTCCAGACTGTGGAGGGGTGGCTATGGATCGGTCTCCATCCGTCTGTTAGTTAGTCATAGTCACAATGCAATGTTGACTTTGTGCTGCTAAGGGGCGGCATTGACAATGAATGGGACTGACCCAAGGGCGGATCTACATCACGGTGGGGGACAATCAAACAACTAACTTGTCCGAATGTCTGTTGACTGGAAGCTTAAAGTTCACAGCAACTAGGCTACATCAACACTTCCCCCAAGAAGCTGGGTGCTTCAGAATAAAAGCACCAGTGGTTCCGGCCCGCTTTGATTCATTTCATTATAATGGTACTATATTTAACTTTATCATTTAACAGCTCTTAATTTAACTTTACCATAACAGTAGTTAATTTGACTTTAATTATAACAGTACTTTATTTAAATGCAGTGGCGTGCACAGACATTTTGGGGGGCAAGTGCTCAATTGGGGAAAAATATAATTAATAATTAATTAATAATTATTTATACAAAATAAAGTTACATACAGTCAGGCCCGGATTAACACAGTGTGGTACCCGAGGGTGGCCACACTTGAAGGGCTCCCCTCCTTCCACTTTACACGATAAAAACATTAAATTTACTATGGAAATAAAGACCACAGCTTTGCGTACTGCTGATGTTAAAAGGGTATACAATTAGTATAGAATTATGCTGAGCATGTCTTCACTGTTTGTATGTTTGTTTTTTCAATAAAGATTTTTTTTAAAGCCAGGGTAGTAAATTTTTAAATTAATTTACCTCCCCGAAAATTGATCCGATCCATGAATTTAAACCGGATACGAACCGTCAGTTTTGTGACCCATTGCATTCCTACTTCATACCTCACAGGTGTGTGCAACCTGCAGCGCGGTGTCCCCTGCGCTGCAGCTCAGGCTGATGTTGCCGCACATGTGCAGCAGGAAGGGTGTGATGCGGTCCAGCGAGTCTTCATCCTCACCGCGCACCAGCTCACTGCTCGGCTCCGGCTCGCTGCTTGGCTCTGGCTCCCTGTTCGCCTCTGGCTCGTTGCTCGCCTCCGTCTCGTTGCTCGCCTCCGTCTCGTTGCTCGCCTCCCCGCTCAGCTCTGGCTCGTTGCTCGCCTCCCCGCTCAGCTCTGGCTTGTTGCTCGGCTCCTCGCTCGGCTCGGTCTCATTGCTCGCCTCCCCGCTCAGCTCTGGCTCGTTGCTCGGCTCCTCGCTCGGTTCTGGCTCGTTGCTTGGCTCCGGCTCCCCACTCGGCTCCGGCTCGTTGCTCGGCTCCGGCTTGGTGCTCGGCTCCGGCTCGTCGTTACGCTCTGGCTCCCTGCTTGGCTCCAGACGATAAGGAGAATCCCCACCTGGAGGAGGCCCACAGGGCAGAGCTGGGGGGTGGTCCAGCTCTAGGTGGAAGTGGATGGCGCTCTTCAGGCCACAAGTGAACCGGCACAGCTTGCAGCGGTACACCTCCACCAGGAAGGCCTCTGCCAGGCTGCCGTGCTTGAAGAGCCCACCCATCGAGACCCCACCCACCTCGCTGCAGTAGAACTGGGAAGCCACGATTGTGCCTCCCGGGCCCCCCAGTTGCAACGTCACTGGGCTGATGTTCCGGTACTTCTGCAGCAGACTATGCATCATGTTGTTTCACTGCTGCACACACATGCTTGCACTAGGGCTGGGCGATGATGGACAAAATCAAATACCTCAATATCGATATTGCAACAATTACTGTAGGGATGACTATTGGCGCTTTCACTCAAATATTTACACAATGAGATTTATAATGACTAACTGCCTAAAGGCAAATAATAGAACAGCCTGGTAAGGTTAGGAAAGTACATCACTTTACTGTAATGCGGTCTTTAAACTCAGGAAAAGAAAAGAGTAAAGACTCATGCCATAAAGCCAAAGCAACATAATCAAATACAGTTAAAACGATGACACCACTGACAAGAAACAATTAACAAATCTCTCCATTACTAAATATCCATTAAAACTATTGATCTGAAAATCCAGCATTCTTTATCACAACCACCGAAAAGCGCAGCGAAATCCTGGGGGGACTATAGTTTAGACTTGCTTTAGAGTTTAGACCAGTCATACTCAACCCAAGGCTAGAGCCACAAGCAGCTCCTTCATGGGTAGTTGTGGCTTTTAAGTCCTACTTAAAATAAATAAATACATACATAAATAAATAAATAAATAAATAAATAAATAAATAAATAAATGAAGTACGGGCAACAGAAGATGCAAGGTACCAGAAGAGGGTATGCTTGGTGTCCAAACTACAGTATAAAGTCAAAGCTGTTGTGATATGTCTATTTTATCCTCTTTTTTTTATTTTCTTATGTCATCCATTTTATGTGAAGCACTTTGAACTGCTGCCTCTGTGTATGAAATGTGCTATACAAATAAACTTGACTTGACTTGAATAAATAAATAAATAATAAATGGAGGAAAGGGACTTTTTTGGATTGTGGCTCTCGCAAAGATTTATTTTTATTAATCTTTTGTCAATGTGGCTCCTGAGTAGGGCAATGTTGCGTACCTCTGGTTTGACTCATGACATATCACTCTGAGCTCTCACCTCAGTGACCTCACACGGCTAACGTTAGCAGCTCTGACGCCGGGGTATTCCAGAGCCAGTTCTTTTTATACCTCCATGTTTCCAGCAGAGAGGCAGCCTATACAGCTCCAGACAGTCCTTACTGCAGTTTAACGAAACTGCTTAGTCACAATGAATTCACGTTAGCGTTAAAATAAACGCGGTGTAAACACAGCGGGGTGGCTAACCTTAGCCTGCTAACGGCTCGGCAACCCCACAGCACAGTTTAACCTCGCAAAACTTACGATTGTAGTCCAACCATAATCCATTAAGAGTCGATACTGCGGAACGTTATTATGTTATAACGCTGTCACGTTATTTCAGACACCGCACGTCTACAAAAGCCTTTTGTTTGTTGTTTGTTGCACTTTCTTTAGAAGAGGGCAGGAGAAGCTGATGTTTACTTCCGCAGCTTCTTCTTCTCCTCCTCACGGTGTCTTCAGTTTGATGTACCGCCACCTGCCGTTTGTCTTGAGTGTTACGGGCCGGTGTTGTATCATAAAGTGATTAGCTGCATAGCTGCCAACTTCAACTACTACTACTTCTTCTTAAAAATGTTCCGCCATCTTGAATATATATGCATGCACTATATTTGCAATCATCTGCCCACAAATAGCCTAATGATATAAGGCACACTCTGGCCTACACTATCTGCTGCAAATCAGCTGTTCGAACTTCAAGAGACAATTTACAAAAGAAACCCTTTGCAAGGTGAGAGAATAGTTATCCAATTTCCATGTGTGGATGGAATAGGTAATATAATGTGTAGTATGTATACAGAGCTTCCCAGGATCCTCTCTCCATAGGCCTACTTCTTCTCCCTGATACACCAACAGCTGCACCTCCAGCCATCAGTCTGCCAAGCTGATCTCATCTCTAATGGTGACAAGACTGCATACAGGCAGGAGATCGACCACCTGACGACCTGGTGCAATCAAAGCAACCTGGAGCTCAATGCCCAAAAGACAGTGGAGATGGTTGTGGACTACAGGAAGAACGCAGCCCCACCTACCCCCATCACCCTGGGTGACTCCTCAGTCAACACTGTGGAGTCCTTTCGCTTCCTGGGCTCAACAGTCAGCCGGGATCTGAAATAGGAGTCGAACATCAAAGTACTAAATTATATTGCGATAAACACAGCATGTCTTTAGACTGCAAGAGGAAACCCACACAAACTCCAGACAGAAAGGACCAGAGTGGAGATTTGAACCCAAAATATTCTTGCTGTGAGGCAACAGTGCTAACCACTGAGCCACTGAGCCCAGACCGACAGGAGACCTCTTCTGTGGCTAAATGAAATGTTAATTTCATTATGATCCTTAGTCCCTGAAGTCAAGCAGCAGAACTGCAGAAGTTAAGTGACAATGGGCAAATACTACTGCCCCCCCCCCTTTTTTAACCTTTATTTAGGCCTATACAGGGGGAGTCTCACTGAGAGCAATGCTCTCTTTTTCAGGAGTGCCCTGTTCACATTCACACACGCATTCATACCTGGAAGCTGACCAGTACAACCACAGTCTGATCTGCTGGCCACTGATCAGCTCCACTGCGGCAGTTGGGGTTGGGGGCCTTGCTCAAGGGCACCTCGGTGGTGGTAATGAGGGAGGCGCAAGCGCTGCCTTTTCACTTTTTCCAGACAGATTTAGCCTGCCGCTCCCGGGGATTGAGCCGATGACCTTCCAGTCACAAGCTCGCTTCTCCAAACACTGCCCCAATTTTGTGAACTAAATATGGAGTAGTCTTACGTGTCACTGAAACCGATCATTATCTTATTTCTGGATTTACCAAATGAATCAAGTGGCCATGTAAACAGCACAGTCCGATTATGCTTTATTGGATAAACAAAGGCCGTTATTGGATTATAAGAAATCCGATAAACACACTTAGATTTTTTCTGACTCTTCCGTTTTATTCAGTGCACGGCCCAATCTCAATGTCCACACTCATGGACTGACGGACTTTGAGGCGTGTCTCTTGAGAACCGTTCGTCGACCTACTTCACACTTGCCGGATGTATTGCTGTGTTGGATTTGGTGCAATTTGGACACGCTCAATATTAATGAAGAAGAGAAAAGTGCTCTGTGCAGCAGCGGGCAAGGCGAACGGGCACTGCACTAGTAGTGTAAAAGAATCCTTGAACAAATTGGTCCCTGCAATTAAACATCATTCTTTTCTATTATTTCCAGCAAGACTCAAATGAATTTACAGTGATACAGTACTGCCATCTACAGGATATAGAGAATACAACATGACAGAGTTATAATGCAGATATAATTTATTTATTATCATCATGATACCACATATTTTTTGCATTTCACTAGAGTGGGTTAATGCTGACATTCATGTCAGTGTATCAACCTGCTATGTGACAATACGGCAGCATATTACAGTAGTTTCTATTAATCTTGGTTTACTATAAATAGTTAAGGTAAGCTACAATTTGTTTTAATAAATACATACAGCATGGCCATTATCTGTGATTGTACTTTGGGGGTTAATAAGCATAGCTTACTTATTGTTCAATATTAGTGTCTTCTTCTAATTGCCTTAAATACACAATGAGCTCATACAGTAGGACATTAACACTAGTAAATGTCTATTGCTGGATATCTATAGAAAAAAGGCAGTTGTCTAACAAAGTGTGTAAATGTGAGAAAAGGGCAGGCTGTGATTAAAAATGTGACTTGCAATGAACAGATAGTCACCGGTCTGAGTTAAAAAACAAACAGAATCAAAACAACATATAAAAGCCCATAATGTATAGCCAATTTCAGAGTTTTGGCCTTTGACAGTGGGTATTGTAATAATGCAGTCATGTATTATTTCAGGTCCTGTGTTATTCAGATCATTGAGGTCCGACGTGATTATTATTCGGCACTTGAGTGTTGAGTGTCACAGCAGAAGAAAGGAAATTGCATCGCTATCATTATCTCGTACAAGGCATCTCTGTGGCGGATAGGAATGACGCTGGTGCCCATCTAATCTCAGCGTGCAACACGGAGAGTAAGACGAGAGAGAGATGGAGGGATGGATGAGATGAGATGAGCGACAGAGAGATGGAAGAAACGAGAGAGAGAGAGATGGATGGATGAGACGAGCGAGAGAGAGATGGATGAGACGAGAGAGAGAGAGATGATGAAGTGGTAATAATAAGAGGCTGTATGAATGTTCAAGCAGCAGCAGCTTTGTCATTTCTGTAGCTTTGGGATGAGCGCCAAGCAGCGGACTACAGACAAAAAGATTGTAAAGCTGCTAATGGTGAATTAAGTGCTATAGCAACTTGAACACTATTTGGATAACTGTATGTTACATGTAGTATGATGCTTAACTTCCATAATATTGTTATAGGAACGACAAATATGAGATACAGGTTTTTGAGTACAACATTTATGAAATTTCCACTGGGTATGATATAACAGAGATTATCTTTACTTGGCAAAACTGTAAAGGTAAATACTATTAATGTAAGTTCACCATGTGTCAGACACTGTACAGTAATATAATGATGTGAGTTTGTTTTTGGTCGGTGCTGCAAAGAGTTTTGACTGTTTGTCACAGAGAGAGAGAGAGAGAGAGAGAGGAGACATACATGGAGACAAAGTGAATGAGTGAAGGAGAGGAGGAGTGAGAGGAGAGGAGAGGAGGAGTGAGTACAGAGGAGGAGAGGCTGGAGGTATGGTTAGATTAGATATGGGAGGTGGGGGGAGAGCGAGGGTTTAGTGCAGGATCTGCAGCAGGAGGCGTTTGAAGTCTCCACCGCAGTCGCAGTCCAGAGCTTCTCTGAGGGGAACGTCGTACTTCTCCAGGTACATGTCCTTCACCGTCTCCAGGTCAATCTGCCGGTTAACAACATGAAGCCGCCGTCATGGGAGAATCTCACACCTCTGTTTGCTTTATGTTTTTTTCTTCTTTGAACTGGAGCTTTACGTGGATCCAAACGGGTACAATCAAGCAAATTTCAAGATCCAAGGCCCTTAAAGCCCCAAAATGGTGATTAAGTGATTGATTCCTCAAAGTGTTCACTCAACAGCATCAATATTATCAATGACATTTCAAAGTCGAAGATGTTTGCATACTTGAGAACCAGCCTCGCTGTCATCATGGCTGGTAAAGATAACTTGCCTCAGAGCGTCCTATGATGATGCGAATGAGTGTGTCCTCATCAGTGCCCGCTCCCTTCATGGCGGCATTGAGTCGTCGGGCAAAATACAGCTGGGGGTTCTTAGCACACCTCACTATGGAAGACACACACACACACACACACACACACACACACAAATACACAGACACACAGCATGCATTATAAAATAAATTGATAACTCATTTGACAATTCATTGGTAGTGACTTGGACAATGGAAAGTATCCCTTCCAAACGTACCCAGAGTGATGTAGCACTCCTTTAGTGTTCCTGTGGCCTCGCTGTCAATGGTGTCCAAGATGTCTGTTCCTGAAAGCTGTAGAACAAGAATCCAAAAAAATAATCCATCACATAAACAGAGATTATCATGGTCTGCCATTATACACCTGGCCACCAGAGGCCACTAGACTCTTTCCTCTTGTGTGCTCCTCCCCCAGCCTGCCCTTTCCTCCACACCTCTATTTACCCTCGTTAGCTCTGCCCTGCTCTTTGCGTTTTCTCCACCTATCAGTTCCTCTCCCGACTGCTCCGCCCTCACCAGCTGTCCCTCATGTGGTTCATTTGCTGGTCAAGTATTTATTATGTCCTCTGTTTGTCCATTCATAATTTCTTGTGTTGCTTGTTAGTCCTTGCTACCAGTCCTTGTTTGTAATTTTAGCCTATGTGACACTAGCCTACTGTGTTGACATATGTTTAGTGTTTTGCCTGCTGAAGACGCCAGTAAAAGCCTTGTCTCCTGCCTGTGTGCTCTGCAGTTGGGTCCTACCTTGAACTCCCCTTGTGACACAGATGAGAAAATAGTCCCCTCAAACAGCAGGGAATTACTAGAAAAACATACCATCCTTCCCCCCCGCCACAAGAGCGGCAGGTATTACTAATACTAATAGTGGAAACAGTTGAAAAGTGCCACTACATACCGACTCATAGACCTTAAAGGTGGCCTGGAGCTGCAGGTAGTTCCTGTGTGACAGGATGTAGCTGAAGGTCGACTCGTCTGTGCCAAACCTGCCTTCTCCTGCCTGGTTAAGTAAGTAGGTACACACAAAAAATAATTACTACTGAGACTTTTAATTGGATGAGAGACTGAATGTAGGCTACCTGCTTGCACCAGGCTGGAGAGGGGATGGACTGTACACACAAATAGGCATTAAACAGTTGAGCCTATGATCTTTTGGTAGTCACAATCAGGCTCATTTGCTGAGTGAGTCATGTGATCAGGGCCCCCCCAAACGGTTTCATACAGCCCGATATGTTTTTGGTGGAGGGGAAAAAGCCCTCCGTAGAGACTTGTAGGCTACAGGTGGTGATGATTCCTCTATTCTCTGCAGCCTACGAGTCGACGTGGAGGGCTTTTAAAGACGCAGAAAACAGCAAAAAACTGTATAAATTCAACTTGTATTTAACAGACTTTTACTACTGGACACATATTTGTCTTATTGTGAAAATGTAACTTTAGCACAAATCTTCACATTTTAGCTGCACCTTTTCCCACGACTCCCACAATCCTATTCTCATATTCAGAAAGAAATATAACAGCGTAACATAGAATACACTGTGGGATTGCAACAAACCTGTGCTTGTTTGATTTGGGCTGGTACAGAACTGCTAACTTTGCATGAACACAAACTTGACTGATGTAAAACAAATCAGATCAGGACTTAAATCCTAATGTATTCTAGGAATAGGGGGCTTTGATTTAAGGCAGACTTTATCCAGGAGAGCTCACCTCAAACAGAGACGTGGCATCCTGTTCTGCGAGACCCTCATCCACCTCGTAGCCCTCGTCCCTGCTTGCCTGGATAGGGGGAAAAGCGAGGGATACAGGAGAGAGATATGGAGGAGAGGAAAAGTGGAACAGAGGTATAAAGTAATGGATAGAGAGAAGAAGGAGGGGAAGAGATTTAGAGAGTGGAAGAAAGGTCAAAGAGATGGATTATGAAAGTAATCTCCTGCATTTAACGCGATAACGATCATCTGGTACACATTAACATTTTGGGGCAATTGGAGTTGCAGGTCTTTGGGATGAGGATTGCAGTAGGATATGAGTCACAAGGGCGACACTGTTGTTTGTCTAAGACTCTAGGAGAAGGAAAGGAGAAGGAAAGGAGAGGGGAAGTGGGCAAGAGTGGGAGTGCTGAGAGAGCCAGGAACGCCACAGAGGCCAGAGCACGACAAACAATGATGTGATGTGTGACGAGTGTCCCAGGGTGATTCACAAG
Organism: Poromitra crassiceps; assembly: GCF_964638095.1. NCBI lineage: Eukaryota > Metazoa > Chordata > Actinopteri > Beryciformes > Melamphaidae > Poromitra > Poromitra crassiceps. Next base: position 17,103,955 of record NC_139639.1, read on the forward strand.
GGTAGTGCGGTTACTCCTACACACAACAGTAACGCTTTAGAACACAGCCCGCAAATTACCCTGTAAGTACAGGACTACAGGGTAACAAGATCTGTACTTACAGGGTAGGTACGGGGTACCACACCTGTACTTACAGGGTAAGTACGGGGTACAAGTTGTGAATTCACCCTGTAAGTACAGGGTACCACATCTGTACTTACAGGGTACCAAATCTGTACTTACAGGGTAAGTGCACGGGCTGTACTCTAAGCAATGTCAATTCCCCTGTACTTACATAGTAACTACATAACTACAGTACAGGTGTGGTACCCTGTACTTACCCTGTAATTACAGGTGTAGGACCCCGTACTTACCATGTAATTACAGGTGTGGTACCCCGTACTTACCCTGTAATTACAGGTGTGGTTGCGGTACCCCGTACTTACCCTGTAAGTACAGATCTTAATTTGCGGGCTGTATTCTAAAGCGCTACCCAAACAGCTTCTATTAAGGGAAGGCAAGATGCGGTACTAGTGTATCTCCCTTCTCTAATGGCTTATATACACTTATTGAAAACGGAACTGTGATAATAGACCTTTTTCACAGCAGCCATTTTGGCATGCCATAAAAGGGTAAACACAGGTGTAACTGACAACATTAAAGATGGTTCCATTCCATCGAGGTGTTCCAGTGCCATTCCAATGAGCCAGCATGCACAATACCAGGCCACTGGAACACCTCAATAGAATGGAATTAATGTTATCAGTTACACCTGTGTTTAGCTTATGACATGTCAAAATGGCTATTGTGAAAAAGGTCTATACCCTATGTGTGTAACCCTCTTTCCCATGTAACTGCTCTCCCATATGTCTGCTAGGTCCTAGTAGTCACTTTCCTGTCTAAATGAAGCTAAAATAAAGCCATGTTTACCTGCAGTAGTGCAATCAACAGGTTCCTCACATCTCCACTGGTGTCACCTTCAATGTCTTCCTCCAGGTCACGGCCATTCACTATAAAGCAAGAATACTGTAAGAGGAAGAGCCACACTCTACACTTTGGTACTGTTCAAACTTATCATCGTTCTACATCATCAACTGATGTACTGTACAACAACATCGGTGCTCAAATCCTTTCATTCTACCCAGTTTTATGAGTTTAACTTGAACTCTGAGAAGAATAACTGTAGTTGCAATTTGACCAGCAAGGCAAGAGAGGAGAAGATGACTGACTTTACTGTGATTCATCCCAAAAGTGACCCACCCAAGAAATATAAATCTTGATTCTGCTATTCCATGTTTTGACCACACTTTCCAATATGGGTGGAACATCAAACTGGTAGCTAAGGCAGACCATGTGCCTCTGAATCACTGGATAAAGAGACTTACCCTGGGCATATGCTTCCTTGTATCTCAAAATGTCCTGTTGGGAGAGGTTAAAGAAGACATTCAGTCAGCCATTAACCTTTTATACTTTTATTGTTTCGATGTGTGAAGCACTTTGGTCGGCTACTGGTCGTTGTAAATGTGCTCTATAAATAAAGTTGACTTGACTTGAATTACTGTCAGAGAATCTGACAACACAGACACAGGGTTACAAATACAGACTAAAGAGAGGCCATCACACAATAGGTGAAAATACTGCTTTTATGCTGCCTTCAAGTGCTCCTAGTAAGCTCCAGCATCTCAGATAGAAAGTCATAAACATGACCTGTCATGCATTCAAATGCTTTTGGTTGGAAATGAGTGGACCTCTACCAAAGGTAGCTTTTGTTGTCTTGTTTTTTACTTTAGGAATAAGGCAGTTAGGCAGCACAGAGCTACTGTGTGCTACGCTGGCAGAATGAAGCTTTTGTTGTCTTGTGTTTTACTTTAGGAATAAAGTCCAAGAAATGGTGCGCTCAACTCTTGTCTTTAAATCCTTAGGGTGCCGGCCCAGTAGAACATGAAGATAATAGGAGTCTATAGTCAATAGACCACGGCAGCACTCACAAGTAGATGTACACAAAGTGTATTCTGCACAGCAGCAACAAGACAACGGTTTCAGCCGTAGGCTATCCTCAGTGTCTGTCAAGACTTGACACTGAGGATAGCCTACGGCTGAAACCGTTGTCTCGTTGCTGCTGTGCAGAATAAACTTTGTGTAAATCTACTTGTGAGTGCTGCCGTGGTCTATTGACTATAGACTCATATTATCTTCTTACTTTAGGGATAAGGCAGCACAGAGCTACTGTGTGCTACGCTGGCAGAATGGAGCTTTTGTTGTCTTGTGTTTTACTTTAGGGATAAGGCAGCACAGAGCTACTGTGTGCTACGCTGGCAGAATGAAGCTGTTGTTGTCTTGTGTTTTACTTTAGGGATAAGGCAGCACAGAGCTACTGTGTGCTACGCTGGCAGAATGAAGCTTTTGTTTTCTTGTGTTTTACTTTAGGGATAAGGCAGCACAGAGCTACTGTGTGCTACGCTGGCAGAATGGAGCTTTTGTTGTCTTGTGTTTTACTTTAGGAATAAGGCAGCACAGAGCTACTGTGTGCTACGCTGGCAGAATGGAGCTTTTGTTGTCTTGTGTTTTACTTTAGGGATAAGGCAGCACAGAGCTACTGTGTGCTACGCTGGCAGAATGGAGCTTTTGTTGTCTTGTGTTTTACTTTAGGGATAAGGCAGCACAGAGCTACTGTGTGCTACGCTGGCAGAATGGAGCTTTTGTTGTCTTGTGTTTTACTTTAGGAATAAGGCAGCACAGAGCTACTGTGTGCTACGCTGGCAGAATGGAGCTTTTGTTGTCTTGTGTTTTACTTTAGGGATAAGGCAGCACAGAGCTACTGTGTGCTACGCTGGCAGAATGAAGCTGTTGTTGTCTTGTGTTTTACTTTAGGGATAAGGCAGCACAGAGCTACTGTGTGCTACGCTGGCAGAATGGAGCTTTTGTTGTCTTGTGTTTTACTTTAGGGATAAGGCAGCACAGAGCTACTGTGTGCTACGCTGGCAGAATTAAGCTGTTGTCTTGTGTTTTACTTTAGGGATAAGGCAGCACAGAGCTACTGTGTGCTACGCTGGCAGAATGGAGCTTTTGTTGTCTTGTGTTTTACTTTAGGGATAAGGCAGCACAGAGCTACTGTGTGCTACGCTGGCAGAATGGAGCTTTTGTTGTCTTGTGTTTTACTTTAGGGATAAGGCAGCACAGAGCTACTGTGTGCTACGCTGGCAGAATGGAGCTTTTGTTGTCTTGTGTTTTACTTTAGGGATAAGGCAGCACAGAGCTACTGTGTGCTACGCTGGCAGAATGGAGCTTTTGTTGTCTTGTGTTTTACTTTAGGGATAAGGCAGCACAGAGCTACTGTGTGCTACGCTGGCAGAATGAAGAGGAGAAAATCCATGTCAAGCCTGTCATTAGGATTCCAAGCAGCGAGCCACTGCTGGAACCCTATTGTCTTTGTTCTCAATGTTTCCTTCTTATTTTTCTCTCAAGTGTTCCTGCAGCAAAAACCGTAAGACGAAAAACACGCCAAAATAGACAGGCGGGTTGCAAATTCCACGCACTACCCAGGAACATAAAATGACACTCATTGAACTCAAGGTGGAGCTACATAATTGTTACTATGTAACTTACTGTCTGAATTCTGATTTCCCAGTCATATTTATCACTTTAATGTATCTTTCATGTGCGCTCAACTGAACTAATCACGATTTTTCTGACAGCACTTGAAGGCAGCATTAGACCTCATTCAATCACCCTAAACAAACTGTCTGGTTGTCTCTTGAGGGTTAATCTTATGGGCTATAGATTACCGCAGGGATGACATATTTTGAAGTCTATGGGGTTTTAGAATGGGGATTTCACTTAAATGCATCATAAGGTCTGTGGTTAACAAAAGTTTATGGGAGCGTAAAAATCACATTAAAAAAACACATTTACGTTCCAAAAGTCATCAAAGTTATTTTGCTTCCACTGAGTCAGACTAGCTATTGACCCACCTGATTGGTAGCCGCACACAGGATTTCCACTAGGACGGCTTCATCAGTGCCCGCCCCCTTCATGGCCTTCCTCATCTCCTTGGCGAAGTAAATGTGAGGAGGGTCCAACATGGCCACTATCGCATTCTCAAAGCTGCCTGACAGCTCCTTCTTCAGGACCTCCTCCAGCTCCTCACAGGTGGTGACAGAGATGGTCAGGTCAGGTGAGACAGTGGGTAGGAAGGAACAGTGAAGGAAAAAGAAGAAGAGAGATATATGGAGACATGTAAATAGAGGCAGAGGAAGAAGGATAAAGGGGGAGAGATAGATGAGGTAGGAATAGTAGGTAGGTACTTACATCATCATATTTTTCTAAGTAGGCCTGTTTGATCTCCACACGCTGAGCTGAACAACGATTGGCCAGGATTTCAATAATAGCCTCCTCATCCGTGCCTGGGGAATATAATACACACATAATAATAATAAAAAAAATACTCAAACCATTAAGATTACATGCGTTTTTATACAAAATACCATTTGGATTTGAGGATTCTACTTTCTGTGATTGAGGGAATATATGGAGGTGGAATGATTGACTGTGTTTTGTCTTCTTTTCAACAGTCACTCTTATTTGGTGAACAAAATGGATGCTTTGATCACATGAGTAGAGAAATCAATAGCTTGACCATAATATTCTAGAACTTGCAGATACCGAGGGAGGAAAACAATCATCCACTTATTGATTAAACGAACTTACCTAAACCTTTACAAGCTTTCCTAATGTTCTGGATGTCTTCTGTAACATCGAAGTCCTCATATGGGACAATGGTGGGCTAGGGAAAAAATAGTGACAGGGCCTTAACATAATTGAAAATGCATGAAATAAATCAAATTAAGCAAATGAATAATGTGTTTACAAATTATTATGGAAGGTGATTATCTGTTTGTTTTTTTATATCCTATTGCAACATAGAGTTTACAACCTTTATGCTTCTAATGCAAATCCATAATTTGCATCTTGTGTAGTATCAAACTGATATAGGCTACATTGTAAGAGGATAAAGCCTAAAATAAAGTATGATTTCGAAAAGTGTAATAGATTTGTTATAGGCCTAACTGGTGGAGTGGTGTCATTATGCCCCAGCCCCAGGCCCACCCTACCACTGCTGCACAAATTTGACCAGGATTAGGTGTTGCAATGCTTGCAACACATAATCCTATTATTGTGAGACTGGTCTAGTCTGGCAAACACAGACAGTGCATCCAGCCCGTTTGTTCCTCCAGGAAAAGGGTGCAGCCTGCGCCGGCTGAGTCATGATGGGGCAGACAGGAGCTGCACGGCATGCAGCCTCCCCCTCCCCTCCCCTGTTCTCCTCTCCTCTCCTCGCCCACCCTCCATAACACAATGCGGCCTTATTGATCAGCGGCACAGAGGACACATTCCACATACTGCCGCTGCCTCCTCAGCCCTGGCGCTGCCAACTCCCCTCACTGAAGTTCTATTAGAGTAGAGGCAGAGTTTCACGTTCACAAAACAACCAATTAAAGTCTCTTCTCCCCCACCACCCAGACGAATCACAATAATATTCATAGTAACTGTCTCTTACAGTGTGTCTGCTCTACTCAGATTCAAAATAAGTGACATAACCTTCTCGATGATGAATACCATAGATAGACACATTAGTTGTCCATCCATCCAGGATTACAACGATATTCTAGCGACTTTTCGTTAGGTTTGATGGTTCGTTTTGCGACAGAAGTTGAATAAAAGTAATCTTTCTTACCTGCACGTTGCCCATGATATTCCCGACTGGAATTTCCTGGTATTATGTCAAGCGAAAGTTGTGTGTCGTGGTGTCGTGCTGTGATAGTGTGGATGGACGTGTGGATGAATGCGTGTCCTGCAGGGACGCAGCCCTGTCCTGTCCTGTGGCGCAGTGCTGACGTCACCACCGCTTATTAATTAACAACAGAGATGGGAGGCTGGGCTGGGAGGGTCATCACACATGCAAAGTCAAACAGAATAAACCACTGTTATTTGCATAGGCATCGACTGTTTGAACAGGTGCAGGTCTAGTGTCCAATTACCAAGTCAGTACAAACACTACACTGTAGGCTATTCAGCTTGTAGAATCAGGCTACATTGCCAGGCTCATTTAGACATGTTACTAAAATTACAATGTTGAAGAGGGAGAGAGACGGACTAAGTTCACTGTGCCCAAGGGCACATCATCAGCCGATAAATACCTCAACACCTGGGTTAGGGCCAGGAGAGTGGGTGTGGGAGGGTTATTGTTGGAATAGGCTACATGCACAACTTCTTTACTTCCTGAAATTAGTACAGCTTCTTTATTTCCTGTCCTACACTATTGGATGAACTGATTAATCAGGTGTGCCTGATCATTGTTGTGACTGCAGCACACCTGACATTAATCAGTTCATCCAATAGTGATGACAGGAAATAAAGAAGCTGTACTAATTTCAGGAAGTAGTGGAATTGTGCATGTAGCCCATTCTAGTGAAAATAAATTATTACCTTTTTTCTTTTGCTGGGGACCCCCCCCCCCCCTGAACCCCCTGAACTGGAGTTGTGGTTTAAATGAAGTACTGTATCATCTTCTTGGTCAGTTTTAAGGACCTATCTAAAACCTCCACATGGTGGCAGTGTTGCACCATGTCTTGTGGTGGTTACCCTCTGAACACCTTGTTGCTACAATTGTGTTGTTTAGTCCTATAGTTTTAGTTAATAAATCATTGTTATACGTTTTACTTTGGTGTATGACTTCCTCATTGTTAATTTCCTGAACAACAATTGCAGACTCAGCAAAGAAATTCAGCGATTGGGGGTTTTATATAAATATTTATTATTGTAGAATTGAGAACAGAGTATTTACGGTATGTACATGCAACACCATATAAATGTACAATATAAATACTCCCATGTGGATGCTACAACAGCTTGTCACTGTCTGAAGCAACAATATACATGTATCAAGCATACAATACAGTTAGTGGGCAAGTTACAACGTTGCATGTCAAAACAGCCTAAAACCATCTGATAGAAAAATGCGTGTGAACGTGAAAACCATGGTTAAATAAAGTAAAATAGTTACTTATCGTTATCAAAACATCTGTATGATGGATTGCTTGCCAACTGTTTTATTATGATGAGCATGAAGCAGAACTAGATCAGTTGAAACACTTATTCCAATATTAGATCTCTACCTATCTGGTGAATTTTTGTGCAACATGGACCCAGTATCTTCACTGTCATGCACACACCACTGTACTGAAGCTGGCCTGACTTCCATGTTTGATTGCATTGCACAAATCAGGTGACTGTGTTTGGACAGAAAGGCTGCCTGTTGCTGTAGAGGTGCTATTGCTGACAACAATGGTAAATGGTAAAAAGGCTTTGGTCATGCATTGAATCGGTACATAAAGATGACCGCATGTACACACAAATAAATACTCTCTCACACACACACATACAGTAATGTTTTGCAATTGGACATGTCCTAGCATTTGGTTGTGGAAAGCCAAAAAAAAATGCATTCAAGCAGATGTAAGATCGGCAAGCAAGTGAAAGAAAAGAAATGCATTATTCACATTGCCAAACAGGTTTGGTTTTGGTCCTAAAGTAGCATTTGAAAAACACATTCTTCTCAATGTGGTGTAGAGATACGACAGCATCATGAGTGCTTTTTCGGGAGGCAAGTCCAGGGCAAGATTCTGTTAAATGTGTATGTGTCACTTTAAAAAAACAGTAAACCAGTGTCAACAACATTGATATTTTACCACCGCTTAAATTATTCCTTTAACAGCAAGCCATTTGAAAATTCTGTGTACATTATTGATGCAACATGATTTCAAACGCATTATGTGTTTTACATAGGTGGACAAATACCAAAGGCAACAACATCAAAGATTTCACTGTCATATTTGAATACAAGTTAACCAATAAACATCTTGTTGGATGGTTGACATTTTGCCACATGCTACGGCTTTTGAAAAAATATAATGGATAACGTTTATTAGAACACACTATCCCTCATAAAAAGGAAGCTGTACAATCCTTTCTTCTCCCCATGTTACTCTAATCAAACCGTCTTTTTCATGCTCTTAATGTATTTGGCCTAAAGTTAAGGCATCACAACTGTGTCTAGAGCTTTGGTCATTTTCCTCAGAACTGATTCATTTTCATCATTACAGTAGCTGTGTTCAGCATCTGATAAGTCTCCACTGGCTAATGAGTGACCTAGAATTTCATCAGCTCTCAGCCTTGCGGGGGGCAAACAGCTGAACATTCCGTGAACAACATTCAATAATCTTGTTAGGTTGAGCCACCCCGGTGTTTGTTGTCAAAGGATTGTCTAATATGCCGGTACAGATACGTAAGATTAATTTTCAAATTGCCTTGCTGTACTCAACGTGATAAAACATACACACAAAATGCAAACTGAGCAAATGTGCAAGCAAAAGTGCGCACTGAATGTTCCTTTACAATGAAGATAAAGTGACTTTAAAGTTGCATAAATTGCACGATTTTATAACATTTCTATTTACCAAGTAGTTCTGTTGGGAATGCATTAATGGACAGCAGAATCAAGTTTTTCTTCTTCACAAAATTATTTCAACATACAGCTAGACGAGCCAGAGAAAAACATTCTCATGAATAGTGAATACAATGTCAAAACATTTGATTTTTACCATTTAGAACAAGGACAAACACTCTTTAGTTCTCCTCATGGAGATATCTCAAGCTTCAAGAGTCCTGCGTTGTCCTCTGTGCCGTGTGAATACAAAAAATACAAAGACCACCATCACACTGGATATCATGCGCTTTTTCCAGAGTCTTGGTCGTCAAAATCCCAGGGACAAATATCGACCATTTTAGCACTGCTGCTCACTGGAGGTTTGTTGCTCGTGCTCAAAGAGTTCTCTCTCTTCCTCTCTGGGGAAGTTTTAGTCTGAGCGAGGCTGGTGGGGGCGTGCTCCAACTCCAAGGGGCAAACTTGGGTGCTGGTGGGGGCGTGCTCCGACTCCAAGGGGCAAACTTGGGTGCTGGTGGGGGCGTGCTCCAACTCCAAGGGGCAAACTTGGGTGCTGGTGGGGGCGGGCTCAGACTCCAAATGGCTCCTCTGACTCCTCTTGTTCTCCGTCATCTCGGGGTCTCTTGTTGAGCTGCTCCGCCTCTCAGAAGTTGGCCCGCCACCTTCTGATGACTGGCTAACGCGTCTCCTCTCAGACGAAGGCCTGCTGGAGGAGCTCCGTCTTTCTTTGCTTTTTTCTTTGTCCCTCCCTTTCTCCTTCTCCGCCTTGTGGTTGGACGAGCAGGAGCCTTTGCGTTTCCTCTTGGAGTGCGGCGTGGGGCTGCTGCAGGTCTTCTCCTGCTTGGGGGAGGGCGGACTGTGGTAGTCCCATGGACAGATCTCCATCATCAGGGAGGGAGGCTGCAGGAGGCTTCCTGTGGACTTGGAGTGGTCCGAGTGGAGCGTCTTGGGTTTCCCGTCGGTGGGCGTAACACTTTTCTTACGCCCGATCCTGTCTGGGGAGATGGAATCTGAATCTCCTCCCAGCATGGGCTGCTCGTCGAAGTCCCAGGGGGAGACGTCCGGCTTGAGAGGCAGAGGCGACCTGGGAGACCGAGGTTTTCTCGTCTCTCTACCTTCGTCCCGTTCTCCTCCCTTGTCTCTGGAGCGGCGTCTGTTGGCGGGGGACTGTCCTAACTTCTGCTTCTGGTGGGACCGACTGCCTTTGGTGCTTCCGGAGCTGCTGCCCCTGCGCACTGCAGCGGTCTCATCCGGGGCGATGGAAACATGCTTCTGGGTCTTTCCTTCTGAGGGCGTCGGAGGGTCATCCAGCTCCCAAGGGCAAACCTCGGACAGATCGTAGAGGTTCCGCCCCGGCTCGGAACAGATGGACGGCTGGCTGCCACTCACCTGTTTCAGTCGAGCAATTAAATGATTAGCCAATGAATCAATCACTGTTTAATCAATGAAGACCATAGCTAACCAACACATGAATGTATGAAGAACATGACCAAGCAATCACGAATAGTACATTTGACAAAAACCAGTAGTCGAAAGAAACGATGGATAAGATAAGTACCTGTTGTTTCATGATGCCCATCTTCATGGGCGTCTTGGAGTACTCCACAGACTGGCTGATGATCATCTTGGGATAATGCTCAGGTGTCTCTTCCACCTCTGACAGCATCCTCCCATCTCGTTCCTTCAGCCCCTTCTTACTGGCATCCTCCACACTCTGCGTCTTGTTGGTGAGGCCCGGCATCTTCTCCTTGGCGCTAGCAATCACGCTCAGCGACTTCTGCATAATGGAGGTCCGCAGGTGGACGGGTTTCTTTTCGTGCGTCAAGTTGTGAGCGCTGGCTGATTTCCAGAACAGCGGAACGGACTCGGTGGACTCAGCTGGCTCCAGCTTCGGCGCGGCCGCCGCCGGTTCCGGTGACTTCTTGCCGTGTTTCCGGCCAATGAGGGAACCCAGGAGAGATCCTTCACCACCGCTGCCAACAGGCGCCATTTTGTCTGCTGTGGAGGAGCTGTCTTTGCTTCCAGTCTCCTCGCCCTGGTCACAGACGTGGTCATAGCTGAGTGACTTCTTGAGGCCCAGGACTTTGTGCTTCAGGGAGTCGTCCCGGGCTTTGCCTGAGTAGAAGATTAAAGGAATAGACTAGCTTGAAACTAGGACATTTTCCCTTCTCTTCTTTGCCCTTTAAGAAGGGATACAAATCACATATTCATCTACGTTAATATTTTTGAACATGAATAACAGCCACTTTTTCTGTTGTTTGCATTTCATTCTCTACGTGTATCTGACATCAAAGATTAGAGACAGCACAATCTGTGTTTTGTGTCTGGCTGTGGTTAATGTTAGTGTCTGCTCACTAACAGTGCATTTTTCTGCGCTATTGTGTTTTTCTCATTATTTTCAATAAAACGGACACATTAAAATTGATAAAAATGGACGCTGCTTGCTCTTCCACTATGCATTTTGTTTGAAGATGATGAAGGGATAACAGATAGACACGCCATAAAGGTTGAAATGGTCTGCATGTTTGCTGATATGCAAGGCCACATTGTCCTGACATATGGAGTATGGAATTTCAAGTGACACTATTAAAAAATAGACAGAAAAATTATATATGGGAGCAGAGGTTGCGTTAGACTTTCTTGTTATCTGTCATTTTGACAGACAGGGTCGTAAAAATTCTGTCATGATCTATTATTACCGTACCTATGTTAAAATGACAGACAGCCTTCAGATTTTTCTCTCATTGTTAAAAAAAATAAAAACTCTGCAAAAGACGGAAAATATTCGGTTAACATGACGACTGTATGGGAGTACGCTTCCCCCAAACATGTTTAGTGTTACTAACTAAAAAAGACATGCCTGATGAACACAGGGTCTAATTGTTTTCAGGAATTTAAATAATTAAATCATATCCTATATTTCAACGGTGATATATTTAGTGATAAATTCCCTTAATCTCTGTTCGGGTGCTACCAACCAAACCAGACAGTCCTCAGCTCTGGGTCTTACTGTGGTGGGTGGGATCAAATGGGTTTCTCCTCAGGGTGCTGCGGGTGCTGCTGTGCTCACTGCCGTCCTCGCGGCTGCACTGGCGGTGCATGTGCATGGTCTCTGGGATCTCCGTGATCCGCTTCATCAGAGTGCGCCCCAGGCCCTTCTTAGAGCTGCGCTTCTTTTGCAGGTGGGGGTTGTTGGCCAGCATCTTCTTACACTTGTAGACTTCTAGCTGGGCATACAACTTCTTCAGCTCTTCCTGAAATAGGTGATGGTCAATTATTGGCAGCTCCTGTGTAATTACTATCTATTTACTGGATAAAGGTCCAATTAACAACATCAAGGTTCATTCCATGTTATTATGGGATATAATTACCTTCGCCAATTATGTTTTCTGTGCCGTTTGTTTGTGTGTCTGTCTGTTAGCAGGATTACGGAAAAACTACTGGGCTGATTTTCTTCGTGGAAGGGTGTAGCAGCATGGACCAAAGAAGAGCCCATTACATTTTGGAGTGGATCCGAGCCGACTCAAATTTGCATATCGTATCAGACTGGACTCTTGGTCTTGGCGGAGGTCTCTCCGAGTACCCTTCTAGGTCAATATGTGTTTTTTTTTTTTACAACAGTAGTTACACTGTGTGACCGCTCAAAGCGAATGTCTACCCTCAAATAGAGTTATTCCTAATCACAACCAAGGCCAAATCTCTTCCAAAACTAGATAACAAAACTGTAATCTTTGATGGCATAAAGAACCAAAACCCGCGGAAAAGCTAACCATTTAATCCATATCCCTGTAAAATCCCCTTGCATATTTTTGCTCTAACTGCCACTCACAAGAGATTGCTATTCGCTGTTAAAGACGCAGTTCAAGGATTTGTCTCCTGTTGACATGGGCTATTTTTAGTCATTTTAGTAAAAAGCATTTGTAAAGTATGCATATTTAGATACAGTATATGTCATGATTATGATTCTCAGTGCCGGCTCACCCGTATATCCTCGGGGTCCAGGCTGTGCTCGCTCCAGGCTGAGGTGATGCTGCTGTTGAGGTAAGAACCGGATCTTCCCATGTCCAGCTCCTCCTCATAGGCCTCGGTGGCAATGTCATCCCTGGCCTGGGTCCCCTTGGACAGGAACTAGGACAGATGGAGAGGCAAGGTTAAATGGTGGCATGTAGTGCTGCCGTCCTGGACCCTGTAGGAAATGTGGGGGAAAGGTGGGAGAATGGGAAAATCTGGAAATGTATCCAGCAATACCCTGGCCTGGGACACCTGGCACATGATCTACTGTGTGACAGATGGAATGCGTTGGTCATGGGGTACTTTGAGAGGTGTGGTGGAGGTGAATAACTCTATTCCTTGCTGTAAATTATTAATTGGTATGAATCTTAGTGGAAAAGTTGCAGTAAAATAGCAATTTTCTTCCCCGCCATCCACTGTGTTAAATCTGAGCAAATTAATCTCTTTGCATGTAGAAATTTCAAATGTTACATTACATAGTAGAGATAAACAAATGATTAAATTTGAATTATTGATGAGTGAATCAAAAAGTGCATTTTGATCAAACATTTTATGAAGTTGGATGGGTCTGCTTTCCCCCAGATGTGTGTCTCAGAGAGCTCAGTTTGAACTGAGAAGACGGAATTTGAAATTTGAGTTAACAGTTAAATTCACTAATTGCATTCGGTTTCAAGCCATTGTGTTCAATCTCAAATTGTTCCTCACAAATTCGTCTTTGAATTAACTTATTGAACAAATTCATTCTCTAGGCAGCGACTTGATATGAGCGTGGCACATTTAAATTCATGCGGTTCAAACACAATCTCTGCAGCCATTCCTCACCGTGATTCCCTGTGAAGAGAAACAAAGGGCGAGATAAGGAAGGCAACATTTATTATAGGGAGACATTAGAGCAGGGGTTCTCAAAGTGCGGCCCATGGGCCAATTGCGGCCCTTGGGAATGTTTCTGGTGGTCTGCTATGAATTAGGTGACATATTATTTTAAGGTTTACTGTCTTTCAGAGGCTGTAGCCGGCTCAGTTTTAAAGCCAGAGTGAACATACTGATATCATAAGAAACTAGATGACCTAAGGAATCCATTGGCATCAAGGATTGTCAGGAAGGTGGCTAAATAATGCTCCAAAGTTACGCTAAATTTTGGTGAGATTTTTTTTCTCCTTTAGAAGACACAACATACATTTCTCATATGATTCACAATTGACATGACTTTTAGTCTAGAATAGTCTATTAAAGATTTTTTTTGTTTTGGAATTATTTTGTGTAAAAAAAATTCTTGGGCGGCCCTCAATCCGATAGATTGAGGGTCTGTGGGCGTTCCCAGA
>NC_139639.1:17122769-17140269 GCF_964638095.1 Poromitra crassiceps
ACCCATCCCACATGTCCACTCTCTTTCTCGCTCCCACCACATTTCCCTCACACATCCTCGCTGGCTCCACCCACCTGATGATGTGAAAGATGGCCGATATGAGGAGCTCGTTGTAGATGGCCACGGCCATGTAGCGCGGCTCGTGGAAGGCCGAGGGCACGGTCCGGACCGCGTAGCACAGGTACACGCCCCACAGCAGGAAGAGGAACTCAGCTGGGGGTAAAAAGCGACAAAACATAGACCAGAGGTGGTCAATAAAACTCCCAAACTCTCAAAATCACACAATTAAGTCATTTACTGTAGTCTATTATACAGATTCAGCTTCACTTTTCTTGCCACATTAGGTAATAATCAGATTACATGAGGAATGTGACTTAGTGTGAGTAAGCAGCATAGCGGTCACATCAATAGTCAGAAGACAAAAACAATACAGAAAGACAATCGTTAAAAATGAAAGGTGCAGTCCAAGCTTCCTTTTCTTAAACTAAGTGAATAGATCTGCCAGAGGGGTTAGCACTTGTTTCCAATGCAAATCAGCTTGTAGTTATACAGTATGAGTATCATCCCATTGGCATCATCTTTTGTCTTGTTTTAAGAAAAATACGATTTGAAGGTTAAACATGAGACTTATGACTTGTTGAGTATGGACTTTTTTTTGCAGTGAAAATCTTTAGGCATCGATTGAGTCTCTTTTGATGTGCTTGCTGCTCTGCTGCTGCACTGATGAGAAGCAGTTTGGCTAATAGAGCACATTATAGGGTATGGGGACTTATGTCTACAGCAGTAATTGCAGCAGGCTCTCTCACACACCGATGCCTCCAGTGTTGATGGGAATAATGTAGTTCCTAATATAGCAGCTCCTCATTTAGCATTCAGGTGAATGATTAAGCCCTCCGCTGCGTGTCGGGCTCAATCATTCACCTGTCGGTCATTATTTCACCAGTAATCACCGGCTCACAATACATTATCCCTTACATAATGCAGACTTTGAACGCATTGGAATTTCAAAACAAATCGGTTGTAAAGATTGAGCATGGCGATAGTTCTGGCAGGCCACAAAGTCAAGCTCTGCTCACAAACCCAGCCCAAATCAGCTGTTTCCCTTCTAGGTATTCAATGGGCAAATCTCATACAGGGCGCCCAAAGCTGCTTCATCTCCGCCTACTTTTTTTGGCTTTCTCTGCAAGCCGTTTGTAACCCGCATCCACCCCAGCTCCTCCTTTCATACTCTGTCTGACTTAAACAATGGCATTTCTGTTGCCATTGTTGCTTGTTCTGTTCTGTACCAGGGGGTCTTTGCTGCTGCTCTTCCTGCCTCAGGCTTTCCATGATGGTAACAACACATGGAAGGGCAGGAAGCTCCCAGAATCTGCTGCTGCTCCCAGAACAGAGCCATACCGGCAAATACAAATATTGCATAAGGTAGCTAATAAAAGTTTATTTTTGACTATAGTGGTCCTGACAGAAATCAATAGCTTTATGAC
The DNA here is from genome assembly GCF_964638095.1 of Poromitra crassiceps. Taxonomy (NCBI): domain Eukaryota; kingdom Metazoa; phylum Chordata; class Actinopteri; order Beryciformes; family Melamphaidae; genus Poromitra; species Poromitra crassiceps. The sequence goes on from NC_139639.1 coordinate 17,124,254, forward strand.
ATGTTCCTTTAGGGATGCTGCATTTGTGATGTGATATTGTGTCTTGAAGTGATGGGAAACATCTTGCATTGGCTGCTCTCTGGTGCGGAATACTGTAACAAGATGTTGTTACGTTTACTACCAGTGAGAAAAAAAGAACATATTTTCAATCAATCAATCAGATTGCAATATACTTAAAGACCCTGGCAAGCAAAATGAACCAACCTCGTCTGTCAAATCTGAGATAAAAATAATAATAATAATGCCGCCCCCTCCCCAGCCTGAGACGATACTCGCACATGCGCTGTGGCATTTGGCATTTGAGCTGCAGTTGAGGAGCCTCGAGACCTCAAGCTCCAGGGAGAGACAAATCGCGTTTTTACAAATTGCGTTTTTTTAATGTGTGTTTCAAAAGTCCGATCACGGCAGTTGTTTGCGCTCGTGTTTTTGTATCTGTTGGTGGCTATTTTCAATTATTTTTACAACATTTATGGGTCTCAGGGAAAGAGCAGACTCAACGCTCCAGCAGCACACATAGGTTTGGGTGTGTGTCATGCAGCATGCTGGATTCTCATTGGCTATCCATACGCCCCCACAGTCTCACAGCATAGAATAGCATTGAGAGCATAGATCATTGCTGCTCCTCATTTTATATGGCGACATTCAATTTAGTTCAAATTTGACTGTGTGTTTGTTTAATAACAAATGTTTCTGTGGTGTGACAAACTCAAAACACATACCGGTATTTATGTTTGGTTTCCAGGGACTTTAAAACAAGTAAACAACTGTTAAGTCAGAGGTCTCTTCCTCCCACACAGTCTAACTAGTAAGGGCTTGCGGTTTGTACTGTCAGCTGTAAACAACACCAAGACCAATGCCCATGTTGCAATGTTAATTTATGATGTCTTGACACTGATTAGAGTCCATTAATATTCATGAATGGGCCTGCTCTATGAATCATCACTAATTACATGGTACTTAGCTTCTGAATTGGGATGCAGGGAGAGATGTTTGCAAGAGGGGACGGATAACAATTTTAATTAATACAGATTAATTACGGATTCAAATTAATTACTAGCCTTTGACATATCGATACCCCCCCCCCCCCCCATCAGCTCCCTTTTGCCTTACATGCAAGTGAATGGGATGATTGATTCATTTTGGTGAAATTGCACAGTCTCTAGTCGGCATTATAAGATTTACATGAAAAACAAGCCAAAACAAAGAAAGAAAGAAAAGCGATGTGATAAGCGCTGCGGTAGTGTGACACGTGCAGGGGCGGGTCCTGTCCTCCGGTCGACCCTCGGCACAACGGCGCGTTCTCCCCCGGCTGTCAGAAGGAACAGTGGGGCTCCCTCGCTTCTCGTCTCCTCTATGACACAAACCCACACAGACACACATTTGGTCTGGTGCACAGTGTTCCCCTGTCCCGTCTCCACCGTGTCCCTAGCTGTCCTCCATTCAGCAATTCTCTCCTCTCCTCAGCGAGTCCTCTCCCCCCCCCCCCCCCCCTGCTCAGATGGTGGAAAAGTCTCAGTGCATCGCTGCCCACATCCTGTAAGCTTCACACTTCACCGGCTTCACTCCCCCCCCTCCCCTCTCTGTCAATTCTCAGAGTAAGGCCAAGCAGCGCCTCCCCCCCCCCCCCTCCCCTCTCTGTCAATTCTCAGAGTAAGGCCAAGCAGCGCCTCCCCCCCCCCCCCCTCCCCTCTCTGTCAGTTCTCAGAGTAAGGCCAAGCAGCACCTCTCAGGGATCTATCCTCTCTCTCTCTCTCTCTCTCTCTCTCTCTCTCTCTCTCTGTCTCTCTCTCTTCCGAAACAGGATTATTCTGCCCTGCTGTCAGACCGGCTTCAGTGAGGTGCCCATCACTGCCACCTGCCTCAAGAACCTGTCATTAGGAGGCTCCTGTAGCAGATACACCCGGGCCATCTGGGCCGTCGCAGGATGCTGCGACCGACAACTTCTCGACAACGCTCACTTATTCATTCTAACAGTTGGATACCGAGAAATAATGTAAAGGTCAACAGCGCTGACCCTACGGCAAATACCAATTGTTACATTTTGGTTCGTTGTCAATCTGAGGCATGGTTGGGAATATAATACATGAGCTTGGGGTTTATTTCTCAATTCTCTATATTTTTTATTTTTCATAAATCGAGAAACAAAGGTTACGCAAATATTGTAATCACTGATATGTGTATTGGTCCAATTAGGAAGAAACAATCTTTGCATTTTTCACAACGATTCTGTCAGCGGGCTGTCTCACAGAAAGGCCACAGCTGCTTCGCCCGGCGAGCTCGCTAAAGAGGGCGAGCCATTTGTGGACGCCGTCAAAGTCTGCACATAAGCAACCGTGGAGGATCTGCTTTCAGGGGATGAAAACAGACAGGGCAGGATAAACTGGGTAAAGAAGGTTCTATTATCGGATTCAACAGCGGCGGGTAACTTTGTGCGAATTCAGCTTTTCAACATAGCTTTTTCAACTTCAATCTGTGGATTACACAGTGGCTACTGACAAGTTGACACCTAATTCAGTCGCTCTCTTTATTTGGGCGAGATGTAACGAGGAGTGCCACCGACGATGAACAAGTGAGGCCAGGTTTGAAGCTGTGAGAGGCTTCTAAGGGCCGTCTATGCTATGTTCATTTGCATCTCATTTCGCAGCAGAGCATCTCTCCACCTTGCGTCACTGCATCATTCATTAGAGCGTTTGTGTGCAAGACGAGGGGAGATGAAACAGACAATGGCAATCATCCAAATTCTCCACCACATCCAACCAACCCTGAGTTCACAGCACCGGCGTGTCAAAACGCTGCATCAGGAGTAAGAGGCCGTATAAACAGACTCATTACAGCACAACGGTGGCTGTTACTTGTGCAGGAGAGGCAGTTTATGTTCTCTTGGAGCAATTTCATGCCCCGCTTAAAATTGGCGCTTCTCTCGAACCAGCAAATCTGTCTAAGTGGAGGAGTTTATCAAGTTCATACAAAGTCAACATTCCATGGCTGGCTCGTGTTGTTTTTCTGCATTTTGAACAAAAACATTTGAACAAGCTGCAAGCTTCATCGGGTTCACCTGGACATATTCTGTGCTGCTGATCGGAGGGGTTCATGCGATTACACTCCCCCCACACTCTGTGATACACCTGCTGACTGTCAACAATAGATGCACCGCTCTCAAGGACTGGCTGGACATTTCAAAATGCAGCTGTTTCTATTTGTATGCAACCCATTTGCTGTCCAGTGGAGGCGGAGACAACAGACAAGGCCACGCTCCAGCTGGAGACGCTGCAGCTCAATTCACTGAAGAGGCACTGTGTTGAGCTTTCTGAACTGTAATGGGCTGTTTACCAGACCACAGTCAGATTGATTGAGACTTTACTTGAACCAAATGCACGTTATCCTTTACACCCTGAAAAGTCTGTCTTCTTCAAGAAGATACAACCCCTGCTGCTGTCAAGGCAGCCCAGTATATCTCAAGAGCATCAGCTCACAGTACTTGTGCTTTCTACTTTTCTATATCATTTGATGATACCGTACATATTGGAAATGGCACAGTTTGTGCTAACTGGGCACTTACGCGATGAAATGAGAGCTAGAAATCTCTAGTTCTTACTGATGAGACAACGCATGTGTAACTGAACTTATATGGTAACTGATGAGGTGTGATTGATTCACACAATCAAGTCGAATTTCAAAACCAAAAGATAGCGTCGACTGTGTTACCAGCACAACAAAATGTCTTAAGTCTTTTTCCCAATTTTCCTATCCTTGTGATTACATTCGGTTCACATCTGTGTAGAAATACAACACACAGACACTGACAACACGCACACACTGACAACACGCACACACTGACAACACGCACACACTGACCGACAGCCATCATGTAGTCCCATGGGTCCAGCAGACACATGCTGAACTGCAGCCTCTCGGGGGTGAGGCCGGCGGTGATGAGTGCCCGGCTGGGCTCGGGGCTCTGGCACACGGCCGAGGTCCAGGCCACCAGGAACCACAGCACCACCCCGAGGATCACCCCCAGCAGCCGCAGCACCCGCCAGCTGGTCATGTAAGGCGTCCTCTGGGCCGTGCGGGACAGGAACACCTTCAGCACCCTGCAGGGAGACAGGGACAGCCGCATCATCCCACCCTAACACCTCACGCCCCGTGAGATAATAATTAATAGTGAAATAACTCCCGCGGGAATCACACGGGAATCCCGGGACCCATGGGACTCCCGGACAAATGTCAGCCTCTACCGTAGATCTCTTTGTCAACTGTTGCCTCTGCCCTGTGCTGGCCTCTGTGCTCTCTTTCACCTACAGTATACCTTCATTCACACACACTGACATATAGAACCGTAGCGTAGATCTCTCTGTCTCTGCCCTGTGCTCTCTCTCACCGAGCTAGGGAAGAATCACAATGGTAATTTTGTGAAGGGAAGACTTTGGTCCTCCTCTCCCATCTCAGGAGCAGGAAGTGAGTGTGTGCACTTGAAAGTAGACAAGTCGTCCTGATGCCAGAATGCAAATGTGCCTATTGGCAAGACTGTGTGCATGAGCATGTGTGTACAAATGTGTAGATTGGGATGGAGCTGTATTATACATTGAAAAAGGCTATTTCATCAGGCAAGTCAAACTGGAGAAGAGAAGAGAATAGAACAGAACAGATGTGACGAATCTATCTATAGGACCGTGCCTTGACTGCACTATCGTGTGTCTCCTTATTGCTATTCTTACTATTCTTACTTTTTTCAAGTGAGCCGGCAAGAAGTCCCATTACTGCAACTATAAATGCTGCTATTACCACTAATGGTCCTGATACGGCTGCTGCTACTCTGGGGAAAACAATAAAACACAAAACGATGATGGAGGGGTTGAGCTCAGGTTCAGACGGAGCCTCTAGAGGGCAGCATACAGTACCTGTACAGCTTGAGGATGACGGTGCCGTACATGACGGCGAAGCCCAGCAGGCGAACCCACCTCAGGAGGATACAGCGAAACACACTGGGATGGAAGTACAGGATCATTACCTGCAGTGACACGCGCACACGCACACGCACGCACACACACACACACACACACACACACACACACACACACACACACACACACACACACACACACACACACACACACACACACACACACACACATTCTCTATCATAAGATGTAAGCAGGCTGCAACGGTTTTCGATAATGTTGAAAATAAAACTTTTCAGGACCACTGACTTAATGTGGAAACGGGTAGATCATCAGAATTTCGTATGACTTGACTTGTGACTTGCTTGACCTGAGCAATGACTTGACTTATAGCAGGGACTCCACTTGGCTTGCTTGATTCTCACCACATGGGACTTGCTTGAAACTTGAAAGTTAAGACTTGATACTTGCTTGTGATTTGCACGTGTGACTTATTCCCACCTCTGGTGTGTTGTCTCGCCCACTCTTCCTTGCTTACGAGAGAAGGAATCGCAATTTGCAAATGGAAAATGAGGTGAAAATGAGTGAGTCTGAAACATGTGAAAGCGAGCCAGAGGCAGATTTGGCCACACAAACATCTCACACCTCCGCAGCTCATACTGACACCTTCCAGCTGTATTCTGTATGAGTAGGTGGAGCCTATTTGTATGTGTGTATTTGTATGTGTAGGTGTGGATGTAGATATGTGTCTTTTGTCTGTTTTTCTCTTTGCCTCTGTGTGTGATTTGTAAAAAGAAAGCTTTGACAACCCAGCAGGGGCTCGGAAAATGTCAGCCTATAATAATATCCTGCTTGGTTTTCGGTTTGGTCTCACTCATTACTGTGGCAGGCTAGACTGCAACTGAGGCTGAAGCAACACGGCACACGCCAAACTGAAACGATGAGTTTTTCCTTTGCTCATCTTGTGCAGACGCCTTTCTGCCCGTTTTCATTTCAGAGCCTAAGTGTGTATCTCAGCAGGGGGGCCTCGGATGTGAAATCTGCGGCGACCCGATCGAGGCCGAACTCCACTGATTGTGTTCAGGATGATGTGATGTGATGTGGAGGAGATGTTCAGGATAGCCGGTGTGATGTGGAGGAGATGTTCAGGATAGCCGGTGTGATGTGGAGGAGATGTTCAGAATAGCCGGTGTGATGTGGAGGAGATGTTCAGAATAGCCGGTGTGATGTGGAGGAGATGTTCAGGATAGCCGGTGTGATGTGGAGGAGATGTTCAGAATAGCCGGTGTGATGTGGAGGAGATGTTCAGAATAGCCGGTGTGATGTGGAGGAGATGTTCAGGATAGCCGGTGTGATGTGGAGGAGATGTTCAGAATAGCCGGTGTGATGTGGAGGAGATGTTCAGGATAGCCGGTGTGATGTGGAGGAGATGTTCAGGATAGCCGGTGTGATGTGGAGGAGATGTTCAGGATAGCCGGTGTGATGTGGAGGAGATGTTCAGAATAGCCGGTGTGATGTGGAGGAGATGTCCGGCCTTTGACTCTGCACTCGCTTCCACTGAAGCTGAGAAAAACGGTTTTGCCCATCATGGCCGTCTTGGATACTGTTCAAGCATAACTGTTTCCTGAGTCTACTTAGTGTTGCGGTCTAATGTGCCCTGCATAATTCACAGAAAACCTACACATGAACCTGAGCTTCAGCTGTTGGAAGACCCAAGAGATGATTCCATATATGGGCCATCTGACATTATGATAAACATAATATCCATAGAAACTCTTCAAATCCTATTTTACTTTATGAGAAACATATTTACATGTGCTTGAAAGCAAAATTAATATAACACGCAATTGTGTTTTATCCACAATTCAATTGACCCATAATTTAATTTGTGTGTATTATTTGAATAGGTTTGACAGATTTGTAAATGTTAAAAACAGCAGATGGAGGTTATATGAGGATATGGTCTTTAAATTGACAGTTTACCCATCTTCATATTTACCACTACATGGCAGCCGTGTACAGAGCCCAGCATTAGAGTGTGGAAGCCTGTGGATTGCAGGTGGTGATTCATCCCTGAAGCATAGGAGAGATGGCAGGTATCCTGGCCTGGCTAATTAAGCTTAAGTAACAGCGGCACCTGCAACCTCTTTTCCTCTTCCCCACGGCAAAGCAGCAGAACATCAAGTTAGCAGCCAGCCAGCCTGAAGCTGCAGCAGGCTAGAAAGCACACGGGTATTTAGGAAGAGTAGTTGTGTATAGTCTATATATGCCGCCTCCAGCAGGAGAGGCAGGTCAGACAAAGGGGTGAATATATTTCACATTTATGCAGTAAATTCATCTGACTGTAATGTGATTGAGGCTTCTTCTGAATGCCGTGTATATTCGAAAATGGCATGTGAACATAGACAGTAAACCGCACCGCTGGCCATTTTGGTGCCCTAACCATTATTGCTTTGTGGTGCCCCCTCTGCCAAGTAAAACACACAAGTGCAATCTTCTTTAAACCGCAATTAATACAATTATGTGATGATGATGATGATGATGATGATCATTCAAACCTGATATGATAAGCAAAACGTTATATTTAAATGTACATTCATACATGACACAGGCTTTTATTTGCTTCAATCACTGAACTCAACCGGCCTAAATTTGGGACAGACCCTTAATTCCTTTCTCACAAAACTCTTGCTCAGCAAAGATGGCAAATACTATCAAATAGTTTATTTAAACCCGTATGAATATTAGTTGTATAAAGGTTTGATCGAATAACATTAATTACCGCTAAAAATCATTAATTTGATCTTGCTCCGAGAGACAGCCCATCTATAGAGACCCATGTGTTTTCGTTTGGTAAATGAATAGACATCTTTGTTTTCACTGTTTTTATCCTCACTATCCATCCATTTTAGCATTAAAACCTCTCCAAACCAGGGGGCGTCGCGTCGCGGTGGCTCACCTGGTAAAGCTTAGTGTACCACTAAGGCTTAAGAACGATGTCCACCAGGGGGCGTCGCGGTGGCTCACCTGGTAAAGCTTAGTGTACCACTGGCTTAAGAACGCTGTCCACCAACTGTGTCCATGCAGCTGCCTGAACAGACCCACACCCATGTAATCTGCAGACACATGGGATCCAACAAAAATAGAACAGGTGCGTATTTTTTCTGGACCGCATGTATTGCCCATCTATTAACATGGGCGAGATTCTGTTCCGGCAGTTTTACCGGATCCGCACGGGGCCATACCGCATGTACAGTACATTGGCTTTTAGTCCTTCGCGTGGTCGACCCGGGTTCGAATCCGACCTGTGGTCCTTTGTCATATGCCATCCTCTCTCTCTCTCTCTCTCTCTCTCTCTCTCTCTCTCCTCCCACATTTCCTGTCTGCCTACTGTCAAAGGCAAAAATCTCCCCCAAAAAATTTATAATAATAATAAAGAAAAAATCCAAAAACAGCAAGATGAATTCCACCCCGCTCTCCTCAGTTTGTCTGACTTAAAGCCCAGAGGATGGGAAATGTTTCTCACACTTTCTGATTAAGAATGTGACCCCGCAGAGTCGAGGCGGCGATGGGTTTCTTCCATCCCCATCCTCATCAAAGCCTCGCACTGCCAAAGCCCGCCATTGGTATGCTGCTCACAGGAGAGCCAGGAAGCCAAGTCCATACCCAACAACACCAATTATCATCGTTCCCTTTTTACGCTCCACTACCGGCTGTGAGTCACTGTTGCAGCTCAGCATCTCAGCAAACTGATTGGTTGGCAGCTAAGACACACACACGCTCAGCTCAGCTCAGTTTGCCTTAGTCCTATGATGGGCCGTGGGCAATCCTTTCATTGGCAGCCTTTCTTGCAGGTTCCAGATCTCCTCTCCAGTCTCTGATGTTGTCTATCCATTCTGTCTTCCTTCTCCCCCGTCGTCCTTTCGCGCACACCTCTCCCTCTATTGTTGCCAGCACTAGGCTATCGCCTCGTCTTTTCCAGTGGTCATATTTTCTCAGCTTCCTCTTCTTTACTTCCTCCAGCATTCCTTGCTCTACAGTTATTCCCACTTTCGCCCTCACCCAGTCATTTGTCCGTCTCTCCTTCCAACTGACTCTCAGTACTCGTCTCCACAGCCACAGCTCGAAGACCTCAATCATCCTTTCCTCTGCCTTCCTTAAGGTCCAGCTTTCACATCCATACAGCGCGACGCTCCACGTCAGCGCTTTTGCTAGCTTCACTTTCAACTTCAGGCTTAGATCTTGTGATTTCCACACTTCCGTCAGGTTTGCTGCAATGCTCCTGGCCTGTCCTATTCTTATCTTGATGACACACACACGCAGGTATAGTCAAATAAAGAGGACTATATTCCATAGTGTTATACATATTCATCTTGGAAACAGCTCCAATACATCAGCCAGTTGCATTTCAGGGACATTGTAGATCATTCTATCTTCAGAAATATGACACATTTCTCAGCAACCGTCTTACCATAACTTGAGCTCATTATGTGCTTCATGAAAAGGAAAATCTTCAATTGACCCATCTGACAAAATCCGATCCAAAACACTGGTAGCTAACATGACTATAAGGATACTTGTGTCTAACACTGGAATTCACTCCAGCTCATTTCAGTTAAGTCATTGCAATATTCCTCCTGTGAGCTCCTGAGAAGCAGCGCAGCACTTGAGACAGATGTGCTCAGTCCAAAAATAAAGCGGACAAAAGCAGCGGAGGAGCGAGAGCCATACGTGCTGCTGGAGGAAGAGAACGCAGCCGAGGCTGAAAGTGAACAACCCTTTAGAGTTCAGCAGTTCACCAGGTGCTTGGTTTTCTTTCAAACTCCCTCTGTTTCACTCTCTCTCTCGCTCTCTCTGTGATCATGTCCTCCATTCTCTTCCCCCAGGCTCTGTTTTCTCTCTCTCTCTCATGCTAACCTGTAGTTAAGATTAGCTGATCCTCCCTAGCGCCTCCTGAGCACATGTCCAGCCTTCCAGCTCTCTGCTCTACCAGACAGGCCAAAACAATAAATCACCTCCGCAAAAATAAGGTAGTTTTCACACCTGCCTTGTTGGGTTCGGCCGAATCGAACTGTAGTTGTGTGAACACCGCAATCGCACGCGGGTCGCGCACTAAAACCGGACCAAACAACCGCCCCGAGACATCTTTGAAGAGCTGGCCTCGTTACGGTTCCAAATCAACTCTGGTATGGTTCGTTTGTGGTGAGAACATAAACTCTGGTATGGTTCGTTTGTGGTGAGAACGAGATCCGACCTCGATCCGATACAACTGCAAGAAGCAGTGCACATTTTTTGGATTAAAGCAGCTCCCGTAGCCAGCTGCACAGTGCGTAATGGGCTGAGGACGAGCATCTTATTGGTTAAAAACAACGTCTTCATTCTTCACATCCTGTTGTGGTTACTTGTGAAACTGCATGGATCACATTTTTGGGACATTTGCTTGATTGCAATCGTCAGCAGTTTGGACTGGGCCAATTTACCTCACTCGTCTCGTATGGCAAAGGATCTCATCATGCAGAGCCAACCTTCTGTGATAATTGCCTGCTTGCAGCATCTTCATTATTTATTATTATTTTCATCTTGACAGATGCCTATACTGTATGCAGAAGTTCTGAGGGTTCTGTTTGATTTTTACCAAATTACCGCTTGTTAATGACACAGCTGGCCGAACCTTGCATTTCAGGTCGTGACCTTTGATTGACTGATGATAAAAGGTTGGCACAGGGAATTGACGGTCAAGACTTTGTGGATAGGAGAAATTTGATTGACAGAAATCGGTTAAGAATTTGGGGAGGATACGCATTCTGGACTTCGCTGCTGTGGCGCGCGCTCTCTCTCCCTCTCTCTCTCTCTCTCTCTCTCTCTCTCTCTCTCTCACACACATACACACACGATTACGCAATGCCAAATAAGGACAGAGCACCCGGTCGTGACCATAGACTGTGTACAAAATAAAAAATAAATCCAGACAGTACAACATACCCATATGTATTCTTACAGTATAATATCAGTCGTCAAAAATCTTCTGGCCAATCTGGGAGGGTTTGCTGCTCCCTATCTGGACCGTTTGCTCTTTGGGTGGTGTGAAACCAAACCAAACCATCTGAAAAACAAAACAATGTATGTCGCTCCTGCTCCGACCCAAGGAACTGGACTAGGCAGGTCTGAAAACGGCCTAACAGGTCAAAGTAGGCCTTTCCTCGCATGGGTTAATTTGCACAAATGCAAGAATATTAATCCACTGACAAATGTGCAAGCCAGACACACATATACATATACACACACACACACAAACACAGACAGTGGCACACCCTTTCTCCAGTGCTCCCCCTGTGGACTACAAAGTCACAGGGGGACCTGCCACATTTTTCTATATCGCAGGGCCAAGGTGGCCGTCCTGGCTCACATCCCCGCCTCCCCCATCAATTAATCAGCAGATTTATTTTTAAAACAACTTGTGCTAGAACTTGATGGACTGTTAAAAAATGCATCGAGCGCCAGTGTGGAGCAGCTGCGCCACGCTTATCCGAGGAGGCTGCGGTGGCAGAGAGGGCGAGCGGCAACAAACTCACAAACTGCAGGAGACAGAGAGAGAGAGAGAGACACACAGAGAGAGAGAGAGACACAGAGAGAGAGAGAGAGAGAGAGAGAGAGAGAGGGAGGATGTGGAGGGGGGGAAATTAAAGGAAAAGATCAGCATTGAGAGAAGGAGGGACCGAGATGTAATGAAGACAGGAAGGAAGTTGCAGGCAGAGAGAAGGCAGTCGCAAAGAGATGCAGGAGAAAAAGAGAGGAGCGACAGCAGAGAAGAGGCCAGGAGGAGACCCTAGAGAGTGTCTCAAAGTGCGTGTGAATATGAGAGTGCACTAGAATATTTGGGGGAGGAGGAGGGGGAGAGAGGGTTGGGGAACTATCTTTGGGATTTGTGAGATTTGAACTGGGTGGATTGGCCAGACGGACGGACAGATGGCCGGAAGGGTGGACGCAAAACCAAATCCACTGAGAGACATCACAACAGAAAAGTTTTCGTCGAAGCTGCAATTACAAATGAGTTTGACTGGTATTCACGACATACAGTACGGTTGTTCCTGCGGTTTAAGCCCGACAATATGAGAGCACAAAAATCAGTATCCCGAGTCAGCCGGGAGCTCTGAAGCTCTTTCTTCTCAACAGATTTTTATCTCTGCCCAAAATGGCAAACACCCAGGAGCAGTCTTTGTGTTTGAGGAGAGCAGCGCCGCACTCTTGGCAGCCTGTGCACGCCATTTGAAAGGAACAAATTCCCCCGGTTCCATCAGATCTCACCGTTACATGGCGCTCAGATTTCTTCCATCTGTCATAAGCACACACACAAACACAAACACACAAACACACATACACACACACACACACACACACAGACACACACCCCATTAAAAACGGGCTTCTGAGGCTGCCGCGCTCCAGGTGCATTGTGGGCCGAGTGCAATAAGCGTGGATGCACTCACATATTCAGACATAGGTTGGGTCAAACAAAGGCTCCAACTGTGATGATGTCTAGACCAATGGTCTTCAATAGGGGGTCTGGGACCCCCAGGGGGTCCACAGAGGCACTGCAGGGGGTCCTCCAATTTTTGTCAAAGTAGTTTGTGAAAATTATTTTAGACAAACAAATCCAAGCATTAATAGGCAATAATAAGCTACTTAACAAAACAAAAATGATTTACAAAGTGAATCTGATGAAGCGATGTGCAAAACACATTCGCTCCTTCTTGCCTTTTTAATGTAATCTATTCATAAAAAGAAGCGTCAATGCTGGTGTGTGCTGGATTATAAATGTTATTGTTATTTAAATGCAACACATCTTTTATTTGTAATCATAGTGGGTTCCTGCTCTGTTTCTCTATCAACAAAGGGGTCCTTGGGCTGAAAAATGTTGAAGACCCCTGATCTAGACTGTTACACTGTCCACAAGAACCTAATGGCGTCTAGCAGGCACCTAAGAGGCAGCTGAGGGAGTTTATTGCTATATTCTATTATGAACAGATAGGGTAGTTTGATGTAGGGTGAGAGCGAGCAGCAGCCCCCTTCTACCTGGCTTCTACCTTCTTATAGGGCATTGATATGACCACTACTACTGCCTTTTAGTAGTCATCGACTACTAAAAAGGTCTCAAAAACAGCCACTAAAGGGTTAACTACCGTAATGTAGGTGGGACCAACCTGGGGGTATGTGAAATAGCAGAGTCCTCGATTGGCTCTGAGAGGCAATGAGCCGCTAAACCTCGACAACTTGTCTGAGCTGGAGATAGCGACTGTTTGACTGCAGTAACAACATGTAGATGGGAGTCTTTCCCTGTCTCAATACCTTAAATTCTGTTTATTTAACATGGCATCATGTAGAAAATGATTGTTCAAACAAGTCTATATGCTCAATTTATTTATTATTGTTTATTCCTAAAACCACAGGGAACGATTAGTCGACAATGATGCACAGTGGTTTTGATAGTCGACTAGTCTGTGAAACCCCTACCTACCTATAGCCTACCTACCTGTTGATGTTTAACAGGAAAGTGAGTTACAATCCCCTTATTTTAAGCACAAAATAACGCACTGAAGGAGCAATATATTGACTCAATGATTCATTGATGGGCGTTACATAAAATCGTAATGGAGACTTACAGGCAAGTACAGCAGTAAAGCCCCGAACAAGATGGCCTGCAGCAGCAGGAGACCAGATGCCCGGATCCTCTGTTGATGAAAAGAGAGAGAGACAACAGGAGAAGCAATCAATCACAGACAGAGGGGGATTTGATGTGTTTAGGGGGTGACAGAGGATTCTCTGATGTTATTAATCTAAAGGCTTTTCCTCAGCTGCAGACAGTGTATGGGGACAGCCTGGTCTCACGGAATTTTGTAAAATTTAAAATAAGAGTCTCTGTGCATGGAAGGTGTGTTCCCCCTGGGTTCCCCACCATGAAGGATTATATAGAAGAGAGACACGATCCATCCTGCCATCCCTTCAGGACCTGCAGCGGTCTAATAAAATCATGGCCGACCCCTCCCACCCAGCACACTAAAACTCTTTGAGGCACTCCCCCTTGGCAGGAGACTGAGGTCTGGCAGGACGTCAGCCACAGTTGTTTTAGTTGCTGCCTGCTTAACTATTAGCCAAACTTTTTCACATTATTAACATGTGAAAGGCCAATTCATGGTGTGACTTAATCCTTTCGAGGTGGAGGAATGTCATTTTCATATCATCTGTTTTCACAATATGTAATCTGCATTTCAGAGTTTCGAGCTCATTTCACAAAGTTTTGAGAGACTGTGTTGTTGGGGGAACATATGGAGGAGAGGGCCGTTATTTGCCAGCCCATCACCATGAATCCAGTGAGCCAGTAACTGATCATTGCTTTTCAAAGAAACAAGAAATGGTGCAAAGAGTTGTAACTATATTGCATACGTGCCTCGTTCCAAACAAACAAGCGTAGAAAATGCTGAATATTTAGCATTTTACAAGTTTTGCCTTTCCCCCAAACGACAACACAAGAAAAAGTGGCGACAGGACTCGGCTGGGTTGGATTTAATTAGCCATTATATCCTAGAAGATTTGTATGTCTTTTATGCAAATTCACAAGGCTCCAGGGACTTTTCATGTGAACTGCTGTGAAGTGCTGAAGTGTGGGAGATGCAATAACACAAACGTCTATAAATAGCACACCACGGTAGGATGCAGTACGACTCTGCTGAGGACTGACTGTAATTAGACTATACTGTGACGACCACACATTCATTTTACTTTACTTTATTCTATTGGCAGAATGCAAATTATGCAACATCTTTGCATAAATGTAATAATTAATATATTTTTTTAATTAGTGTTTAGGAGTGTGCACTGAGGAAAAAAAATCAACCAACATCTCTTTAACCTGGCTGCAATAAATAGCTGAAATCAATGAAGCTGTCCCCTGCAGCAAGCATGTAAAAACACATAATTATGAATTATAAAAGATAAATGCACAGCAAATAAATCTACATTTCTAAGGCTCACTAGTCACTACCCCCCTGGGAAAGTTCTCTTATCTTATCTAATCTGGGACAGTTATCTAATTTTGCGACCATTTATTGTGAGATCTTGTTTCTGTAGGCGTTGCTTCTCTTTCATGTGTAAAGAGCTCTAGTTAAATAGGCTGCTTTAGCTGGAGGCTTTTGGATCCGCTATAATGGGCTTTTGTTCACTGATCAAGCACTACACAGTGCAGAGGTAGAAGCTAGAAGTAACCCCACGCCTCCATAAAGGGCTTGTCTTCGAGACTGAAATAAGTGAACCATGGAATTAGCATAAGGATTCGGTCGCGTCAGTAGTGGACAGGACAGAATAGTGACCTCGGACCACTTGCTTCTGTTCACCTTGTTCCTCTTGAAGTGGTAGACCAGCAGCATGCTGGCCAGGTCGAGCAGCATGCACAGGGCCTGGAAGGAGGCGAGGGTGAGCCGCAGGGCCCCGTGCTCCTGGGCCAGGCAGGGGCTGTCGTCCCGGCAGTAGGGGCAGCCGTCCCGACACGGCAGGCACTTGCTGGACACCTCCGAGCCCCTGTCCTCCTCCTTGTGGGACCCCGCCTCCTTACCTGGGGAGGTGATGGCACACACACCTTAGTTGAGGATATAGACTGTTTCAACTTGACAACATAAACAATCTAAATTGGCCCTAGCCCTATACTTCCTAATGCAGTGTTTGCTAATACAATAATGGACAGGAAATACAATTTAGTCCAAACTGTTCCCTAGCAACGGAATTCCAGTCAAACGGTCTATCTATACAATATAATCTGCCTTCTATTTTGGATATATTTGAGGTATAATTTAAAGAAAACTGTAATGTTAAGAGAGCCTCCCAGTGATTTCACCTTTAGCTAAACCACGCCTTACCCTTCACCTCTAGGTGACCCATGCTATATTCCTATAGCCTCATTTAGCTCTTGTGTGATTTGCTATAGCAGCATGTGGCAGAAGGCACTTGGAAACGGTTGCCCGTCGAATGTTGTCGCTAATTACCTTTCCGCGCATCTCAATCTAGAGTGAAACATGACAAACGAGCAGTTTAACTGGATGTGCGCCATATGTTCCATGATGGAAG
>NC_139639.1:17142769-17212769 GCF_964638095.1 Poromitra crassiceps
ATTTGGCGCTATATAAATATAAAATTGCTTGATTGGTTGACATCCCTCCAGATTTCTCAGTGCTTAGGGAGCCTCGCTAATTAAGGCGTTGTTGTCACAACTGTCAAGACAATCCTTCTCTGAGCGCTCAGCTACGAAAGCGGCTAACATAGGCTACAATTAAAATGTCATGTTTCATCAAGTTGGTACCTCTAAATACTTTCTTCATTTATTATCACAGGTTTTTACTGTTTCTCACTCGGGATACTTTCGCTCCCCTGATATCTGCCCTCTTTGGCCTGTTGCTAGGGAACAATGTGAAATCTCAGCCCCGCCACTTTGTTTTCATGGGGGATGCGCGAGGAATAACAGTTTGCAGGAATCCAATCAGATTCTTAATGATGGGGCTGTATGGGCTTTTTGAAGATGACTCTCTCCGCAGGCTGAAGCCATTTGACTCGCGGCCTCATCACACACTGCATGACAATAAAGCTCCCGCTCAGCACATGGTCGCCCCCCCGGGGTGTGCGCGGGATTGTTGGAGTGCGAGATGACAGTCTTGATTACCTCCCTCTCATCCAGGTCCGGGGGCACCACGGCGCTCTCAGTCGAGCTGTCGGAGCCGAGACTTTCAACTCCAAAACAGCAGCAGGAAAGCAAAGGTGAGGATCGACTTGAATAACACGACGATCAAGGGACGAACATTAGTCGAGAAAAGGACTTTGTAATTTTGGATTCGGCAAAAATAATAACACCCGCTCACAAACAACAACAACAACAACAAAGGCATTAGCTGCTTTATTGTGTGAATCCACTGCCACAGCCATCTGCTGTTTAAAATACGATTGCTATGTTATTCAGTCTGTCAAGAAAGAGAGTGATAACCAGATCTCTGGGACAGACGATATCGCTTTTATGACTATTATTTGAAGTTCTTTCCACTGAGGCGTCTTCTACACAGCCCACTGAATCCAACAGGTCTATGAATCAGACGTCACCTGTGGCTGACTGGAAGCCTCCCACCAGAGCTCAGAATAGCAGCAATAGAGTAGAAGTTTGCTGAGCAAGAGTAGCCCAACGACCTCCAGCTTCAACTGTCGTGACCCCGCAACGCATGCCCCATGGGAAAGCCGTTCAACACCCAGAACAAAAGTCGAATGACAACATGGCACAGTTTTACATCACACACAGATTTGGAACCTACTTGTAAAGCCATTGAGTGCCACTCGGCCGGGGTGGTAGAAGCCTCTCCTGCACTGGCACCTGTACTTGTCCAATACGAATCCATGGCCAAGGATGGGCGTGCACTGAGAGAAGGAGATGAGAGAGACACACACACACACACACACACACACACACACACACACACACACACGCACACACACACACACACACACACACACACACACACACACACACACACACACACACACACACACACAGAGACGGTGGTTATCAAAAAGTCACTTCTTTTCATAAGATCATAATAGAGGTGGTACAGTAACAGCACGGGACAACAGTGATGGGGATGGGAAGATGGGGATTCAATATAAAGCTATTTGTGCTTCTTGAAGACCCAAACTAAGTGGGAGTGAAATCATGAAAAGTTCCTGGTATTAGGGATTTCTAAATGAGAAATTCTGCATTATTTGCAAAGCACGATTTTTGCCTACACCTATCATTGAAATGAACATTTCGAGAATTGAAATAGAAAACAGAATCGTGACAATGCCTACAAATGTTCCCTTTTCAGACACACACACACACACACACACACACACACACACACACACACACACACACACACACACACACACACACACACATTTTGGATCCGTAAATGATCTTGTCTCGACCCCGCTGAGTCGTCTACATGTTCTTGTGCAGGGGGACGCAAACATCCCAGTTGAAAACACGCCTGGCGTCAGGGGAAATCATGGGGGCTTTGCCAAAGTAACGGAGAAACTAATTAATATCTAAATTAAGCATTAAGTTTGCGGAAATTTAAACATGCCTGCATAATTCCGGCGTGCACTGATAACTGTGGGAGCTGGATGGGCTCAGCGGCCATCTGGAGTGAAGCACACTCAGGCACACACACACACGCGCGCGCCTGTGTGCGCGTGCACAAACATGCGCATGCACACATGTGCACGCACACACACACACTGTGTCAAAAATAGAACTAAAATAAATTTGACATGAATGTTCATCAATAGTGCATTACAATGCATGCTTACAGTACAAACATTATATGGCCTCTGGGATCTTTATTTTATTAGCTGCTGTGTTTTTATACTTGAGTGTTTTTATACTTTATGAATTTAAATCGATCACAGCCACTGAAAATGTTTTCATCTTGCTGATGCCGTTCCAAACCAAGGGCAAAGATAAAGGTGGGATGAGATCGCTTTTGTTTCTGGATTTGCATCAATGAGGATAAGTGAGATGTTTGTCACAGCAGAAACAGACCATGACGTTCCCAACATGAGCCTCTGCTGCAACCAGATAACAAGCTGATCTGGAGCGCAAAATGCCCCCCGTCTCCCATCAGATTCCCTGAAGCTCTGCCTCCCACCTGCAGCCCGCTGTCACATGCAACATTTATATCTGTTGCAGTACACTCCTAACCTCACGGGGCAGCCCATCCCTACTCATTGAGATGCCATATATTGGTCCTATTTGCCCAAATGAAATTCTGGTGTCTTGGGGACACTTCTCCACCCACAGGAAGTGGCGCTCAAAACTAAAGAGTATGGGCATCCTGTGGGTAAGTTCACATCCTCTCAAAGAGTTACCTCTCGGCTCCCGCTGCCATTTGAGCCAACATGTGAAGCACAGATCCTTGGCTCCACTGCTGTCAGCGCAAAGTCTGACATTCTACAAAACAGGAAAGGGTTCTGATTTGAGTTCAAGCCCACATTTCCTCCTACTTTTTTTCCACCCTTTTCCGTTGCCCTGCTGCAAGCCAAAAGGAATCTGGGTCTGGGCCAGGATGTTTCTACCTCTCTGACTCGAGGAGCAGGTGGCGAGGACTCAAGCGTCCCCCAGGGCCGGGACAACAGAGTGCAGGCTCTGCTCTGCATCTGCTGAGCAGCGGGAAAAAATGAGGGACAGAGGCGGAGGGAGAGAGAGAGAGGGGGAGAGAGAGAGAGAGAGAGGGGGAGCACACACGAACAGAATATAAATGTATATAAGCTACCGTACTCCCTGCCAGGAACAGGGGGCATTGGCAAATAGAGCAGCTGCCAGACCACAACCAACCTGCACGCACGCACGCACGCGCGCACACACACACACACACACACACACACACACGCACGCACGCGCACGCGCATACACACATGCGCACACACACAAACACACACACACAAACACACACACACACACACACACACACACACACACACACACACACACACACACACACACACACACACACACACCAAACACAAACATCTACCACCAGCGTTTATTATGAACTTATTTTCTGCTTACTGGAAGGAAGTGGAGACTCGTTATGATAAGACATACCCAGGGACACTGAGGTGGGCATGGATGAAATATGGTGCTTATTTTGGGACTTTACTGAACTCTGTGCTTTAGAATTGTCGCATTTATTAGACCTGCCTGTGCCACCCGAGCAGATGCAGATGCTCCTAAAAGGGATTGTTAATTTCTTTTACAGCACACAGTGAATAGAGTGTATCCATATGCATATTGCTGTTGCTACTATGTGAGCTCAGAAAACACTGTGAACGCAGCCTAATCAAGGTTGCATTAGAACACCTGTGTAGATTGTAGAGTGATACATGCACACAATGAGCGTCCCCTGCTGTTATACTGCATATCGGCACTCATGGAATGCCTCTTGTCCAGGGGACAGACACAGGAGCATGTCACACAGGGGACAGACACAGGAGCATGTCACACAGGGGACAGACACAGGAGTGTGTCACACAGGGGACAGACACAGGAGTGTGTCACACAGGGGACAGACACAGGAGTGTGTCACACAGGGGACAGACACAGGAGTGTGTCACACAGGGGACAGACACAGGAGCATGTCACACAGGGGACTGACACAGGAGCGTGTCACACAGGGGACAGACACAGGAGATATGTGTGTCACACAGGGGACTGACACAGGAGATACGTGTGTCACACAGGGGACAGACACAGGAGATACGTGTGTCACACAGGGGACAGACACAGGAGATACGTGTGTCACACAGGGGACAGACACAGGAGATACGTGTGTCACACAGGGGACAGACACAGGAGATACGTGTGTCACACAGGGGACAGACACAGGAGATACGTGTGTCACACAGGGGACAGACACAGGAGATACGTGTGTCACACAGGGGACAGACACAGGAGATAAGTGTGTCACACAGGGGACTGACACAGGAGATATGTGTCACACAGGGAACTAAAGAAAAGAAGAAGTAGGTTTTGTCTTTTCTTTTATTTCTCTAAAAAAAACTATGGCAGTACATATCAATGCAAGTATGTATTGATAATAATCTGTCAATAAAAAGTAAAAAAAAATAAAAAATAAAAATACGGTACATACAATTATAGAAACCTCACTCAGACATGCTCTCACATGGCTCCTTGAAAGCATGAACACCCTTGAATTGCACAAAAAAATAGAAGGTTAAAAAAGCGACGGATGTGAAGCGTGTGCATAGACCGTATAAAAATATGGACGTAGTTTTGAAGCCTGGAGTTTGGCGTTTTGATCGTCCCCATCTTGTTTTTTTTTTAGCCAGAAGCAGTTAGCGCGAGACCAGGGGTTTCCCAGAGCCGCAGCGGTGCCGCTTCACATCACGCAGTCCCTCTGAGGACGTGACGTGGCCAAACTGTATTATCTGTAACTTTCGAATAGGAGACTCTACCCTATTTGGTCTGTGTAGCCAGCGTTAACTGCTTCGGTCTCCTCAGACTAGCTATTTGACGAAAAGCTGTAAACAAGACACCAAGAGAAGGAAGGGAGGGAGAGAGAGAGAGCACTCTGCGTCCCTCAGAGATCTATAAATAGCCGACACTGAAAGCATTAACCACTAAAAGCATTACAATCACGGGGGTCCCCTGGGTGAGTCTGCCTGAGCTGCCCCGCTTCACAAGACGTCTGTGGAGAGAGGAGGCCTTGGGCTCAAGTCTGTCTGGAATTTCTCCATCAATTTATGAGATGAAAAGTGAGAGATTGCAGCCGGTTATTGATTGGGTGGCTCCCCGCCGCTGCAGCGCCGCGTGGCCCGCGTCCCACTGGGCGGCCGAGCATCCATGTCGCTCTCGTCTCTTGTCACTTTCCGCTTCCGTCTTTTTCTTTTCACGTCCGCTCCGCCGAGGAAGTCATCCGAGGGAAACGGAGGTGACAGATTGTAACAGGGGGCCACTGTGATTTGGCTGTTATCGTATTTTCTCACGCAACCCATGTGCGAGCTGAGCACATACTAGTGAATCTCCCTGAAAGTAGAGGCTGACAAATTCTCGAGTTGAAAAACGTCGCCGTCGTCGCCTGACTGCGGGGGGCATTCTGAAAGGTTTTCAATGCAATTATACCCGCTTTGCATTTTAAGGGTTACGAGACGAACCTTTCAATTTCTCACAAAGGCGACCGGGTGGGTAAGGGGGCGGGTGGGGCGGTGGGTGTTGGGGGAGGGGTGGGGGGGTTGGTGGGATGGGTCCACGTCTGGGAGACCTGAGCTAATTAAGACCTGACTTCCGCTGTAAGGTTGACGGCCTCTGGCGTTATTGTTGCGGCAGCCACCGAGCTGCAGGCAACAGATTACATAGAGAGTGAATGGTGTTTCTCTGTGGAGGAGTCGTCCCCGATGCTCTCTCTCTCGCATCTTATCTCTCCAGAACTCCCTCCCTCGCTCCTCCATCCTGGCATTATGTCCTTGTCCTCCTCCTCTCTCCTACGCCCTCATGCTTCCATGCATCTTTAGTCGGATTAAAGCTTTGGTGAGCTCAAACAAAACATGAGAAAATCTGCTTCTTCTTTTTTTAAGTGCTTTTATTGGTTATATTATTAGCAGCGCTTCCTTTCCTCATATGAATGTGTCTAGACAGGGTGGCGTTTCCACTTGATCACAATATAATGGCCCACTGTTGTTAGAGGTGCTAATTGGAAGTCTCTAGTGTGAAAGCTTTTCCTAGAAGCAGGTATTAACATTCTCCTCCATGATCGGTCTTTGCATGAAGGCTGAGGAGACACAGGAGGAGGCTAAAGGGGCAAATAAGAGCTGAATACAGATTCATGGTTTTCTCAAACTCCACAACGGGCTGTTTTCCTCTCGCTTGTGCACTACTTGTTATTCATGAAGTGGCCCGGCGGTTAAGACTTATTGAAATTCAGATCGATAACTTTTTGTCATCCCGGGGGTTTCCAAAACATTTTCCACTGAAAACTGTCATCAGCAAAGTTTGGTGAAGTTTGAGTCTAAACTAGATAATTCCCACTGCAAGTCAACAACACCGCCAAGCTTCCTCTGTTTTGTGTGATTTTCATATATATATTTTTTTTATATATTTCCCCCCCGATTTTTTTATCCTATTTTTATCCCCTGTTAGTGCTAATTTAAATTTATTTATCCTGGTTGCTGCTCCACCCTCTGCCAATCTGGGGAGAGCCGAAACTGGCTCCATGCTTCCTCCGAGACATGGGCAGTAGCCAGCCGCTTCATTTCACCTGACAGGGGAAGCTTCACCGGTAAGACATAGCACGTGGGAGGATTACGCTATTCCAACGAGTTCCCCTCCCTCCGAACAGGCGCCCCTAACAACCAGAGGAGGCACCACATCAGCAACCAGGATATTGCATGTTTTGGTGAAGGGGTTCCTATATGAAGGAAACCCCCAGGAGGCATGGGGAGAACATGCAAACTCCACACAGAAAGGCCCTTTTGACGACCCCACCCGAGCGGCGGGCACTCGAGGACATGCAGACGGGCACGCACTCCTTCAGCGCCCACAGCGTCCCAGGTGGGAATCGAACGCAGGACCTTCTAGCTGTGAGGCGACAGCGCTTACCACTGCACCACCATGCCCCCTTGTGATTTTCATATTAAGGATGGTTTAGAAATGGAATCCCTAACACGAGGGTCGCAGGTTCGCGCCCCCCGTGTTACCTCCGGCTTGGTCGGGCGTCCCTACAGGCGCGATTGGCTGTGTCTGCGGGTGGGACCCCAGAATGGTCGGTCGGGGCGCCTGTTCGGGGTGGAAGGCAACTGGTGGGAATAGCTTGGAATATCTTCCCACGTGCTACGTCCTGCCGGTGGAGCTCTCCGCTGTCTGGTGAAAAGAAGCAGCTAGAAACTGCATGTGTGTGTCTACAGCTCTCCCCAGATCGGCAGAGTGTGGGGCAGCGACCGGGGCATCAGTGGGACAATTGGGGAAAAAATGGGCAGGAAATCAGAAGATTTTTTTTTAATCCCTATGATTTGACTGAAAACAGCTGATCTACTTCCATCAGATCAGTGCCTGCCTTCAGCTGCAGGTAACAGTGTGTTCCTATTCACCTTATGTTCCAACACAGGGCTCAGCCAGTTACTTCAGTGTTTACACTTCCTGTGACAGTACAGCACTAGTGAGCAGGTCAAACAGACGGTGTTTTGAACAGGAAGTCATAACACAACTGGGTCGAGTGGGCGGGGCTACATAAGGTGAATACTGTGTCCATCCACACTGTCCCTCATTTGATCATTTGGACATGCCTCGGTCCTCAAAAGCCTTCTTGTCCCTCTGTACTGTATTGTACCTTCCATGTCTAGAACATTGCAGGTCTACTAAAGCAATGGAGCGATGAACATGAATTTTCACATGCAGTATTTGGTGGAGGCTTTTATTCCCAGCGCGGGCCTTAAAGTGCCATAAGTGCAGAGATTTTTTGCATGGGTGGGCGACGTGGTGGGCCCATTGTGAAGGAAAGCCCTCAACCCTGCCAGTGTTACTGCTGTAGGCTTTACTGTATGTTAATTCACAATGTTAACTTGCTGCAGTCACGCTCGGTTACTCTAAATTCCCCGCAGCCCCCAAAGACGTATAGCTACCAAGAGTATAGCTACCAAGAAGCCCTCTTCCATTCTAACTGGCTATTACAGAACACGGCTGTCCTCATTATACTGAGAGAGAGTATATTTACCTTGGTTTTGAAAATGTGGCTTTTCAAATGGAGCCTTGAATACACTCTTGTATTCTTTAGCGAGCGGTCTCTTTGATAATGGCAAAATAAAAGCTTACATAATACACATTCCCCTGAAGCCCTGAGCCTTCAACACTTCACTCCTGCTTCAGCTGTAGTGCTGAAGCTCCCCCAGGAGAGAGGAGAAGCCTCTGGCAGCTAAACAGAGAGAAGAGAGTGAGAGGAGGACAGAACAGCTTACCTTCTGTCTCACCTGCTCCTCCACTAACCTATTTTTACCTGCCAGAGATACCATAAGAAGTGTGTGTGTGTGTGTGTGTGTGTGTGTGTGTGTGTGTGTGTGTGTGTGTGTGTGTGTGTGTGCGTGTGTGTGCGTGCGTGCGTGCGTGCGCGCATGTGTGCTGACATGACATTATGACATACTCCCCCCCCCCCAGATTGAGACTGCGGAGCGAACCAAGTTTTTGCAGCGGGGCAGAGAGGAGCCACACATCTTGTGGTGATGAATTTTTCAGATGAGCGGAACCTGCACATCTCTGTATAGCTGCAGTATGCCACTGAGTTCAAGCCGGAAATAACTGATTGGGACAAGCCAGATGAACAGCGCTACATTTTTCAAACAGCACTGTACATTTTCTTTATCAAAATTATGCATGCCATGTCTGTATAAAAGCAAATCTACTACAGGCGTGGACATCTTTCAGTGTGTGTGTGTGTGTGTGTGTGTGTGTGTGTGTGTGTGTGTGTGTGTGTGTGTGTGTGTGTCTGTGTGTGTGTGTGTGTGTGTGTGTGTGTGTGTGTGTGTGTGTGCGTGTGCGTGCATGCATGTGGGTGTTGGAAGAAGCTTCAAAGCTATCACTTAAAAGGCTCCCCTTTTATGCCAAGGAGGGTGCTGCTGCAGGATATCAACATAAAGACGTAGAAAAAGAATCTGCGTTTGTGACTGGATCCTCCCAGTTTGCATGCTGCTATTCATACTCATGGCGAGGTCAGTTCAAGATTTTATGTGCTTGGCAGGTGCTCACATACAACAAAATTATATAATCTAATTTCATTTGAGCAGTGCCCAAAAGCACAAAATTAAATATCGACAGATGGAGGGATCATTTCTGCTTTCTTCTTTCTGCCCTCCTCTGAAGAGGTAATTTGCTTCAGGAAGATGGAGATTGAGAGAGATGGGAAGAGGGAGGGAGGGAGGGAGAGAGAGAGAGAGAGAGAGAGAGAGAGAGAGAGAGAGAGAGAGAGAGAGAGAGAGAGAGAGAGAGAGAGAGAGAGAGAGAGAGAGAGAGAGAGAGAGAGAGAGAGAGAGAGAGAGAGAGAGAGAGAGGACTGATGGGCAGATTGACTGGAAAACACACTGACAGATATGACAGATCAACAAACAAAGATGAAGAGGCTGGAGAGAAATAAGAGGGAGAGAGAGAGAGTAATAAGGGGGGGGGAGAGATAGAGAGTACTAAGGGGAGAGAGAGAGATAGAGTACTAAGGGGAGAGAGAGATAGAGAGTACTAAGGGGTAGGGTTGTCAAAAGTATCGAAAGTATCAATACTGAAAATTTGAAACGGATACAATACTCATCTGCAACAGTTATCGATATTATCGATAAGCATCAATAAAAAAGAATTGAAACGGATACAATAGCCTACTCATTTGCAACAGTTTTGATAACATCAGTGCTTTCTTTTAATAAAAAATCACTGATTTCTCCCTCCTATCATTGGGTATCTGTTGCTTCAACAAGCTAAACGTGTTCTGATGGCTAGAGCAGGGCTAATCTGCTGTCTAAATTCAAAGTTTTATCAGGCCTAGATTATGGAGAAGTGTGCGTCTGTCCGTCCATCTGTCTAACGGTATTTTTATGCCTTTATTCTTAAGATGTGTCGTCATACCCCCCCCCCCCCCCCTTCCCGTGGTATCGAAAATGGTATCGAGTATCGATATTTTCCCGGGTATTGGTATCGAAGTAGAAATTATAGTATCGTGACATCCCTACTAAGGGGAGAGAGAGAGAGAGAGAGTACTAAGGGGGAGATAGGGAGAGGGATGGAGAGAGAGAGGCAGCAACCTTCCATGGCTGCCTGTCACAGCAGTTTACACTCATTAGCACAAGTCTCCCTTTGAAGCCCTTTATCTCCAACAGCACGTTTCACAGAGAGAAAAAACACACACACACACACACACACACGCGCGCGCACGCACACACACACACACACACACACACACACACACACACACACACACACACACACACACACACGTGCACACACACACACACACACACACACACACACAGATGCTTCCTTGGATATAAAAGAAAACCCACACAGATGCACAGAGTCACAGAGTACCCACTGTGATCATCCTCAAGTCCTCCTATAAGTATATAAGCAGTGGCTCCTTATGTAAGATGCTTCCCCCACGACTGACTCTCCATAATGCATGAAGGCTTGTATTTGGTTCATGGTGACTTAAACACACCCTACCTTCTTCCTCTGCAGCCTCGCTGTATCTGGGCAGAGCAGGGGGGGGCGGGAAAGGCCAAGAGAAGAGCCTAGGCATGCAGCCGGGCGGACGGTGCACAACCTCGTACAGTGGATTCAAAACCAACGCTCATTATTAAAGGTGTTGACATTTTGTTAGCGTTCCTCGTGAAAAAAAAACAATGTGTGCCACTAGATGAAGTTTATATCATTAGCTTGCAGCTAACTACACTTCAATGAGGAACCCTAGCAAAGCTAAAAAAAATAGGCTGTGTTGTTCAGTCCCACTATCTGGTAATTTCCCGGTGAAGAAAAGTAGCTAATGTGCTACATTTCAAAATGTCAAAGTCTCACCTTAATGAGTCATGGGATAGAGAAGGGTGCTAATGCCAATTAACTGGCAAGCACCGCCTCAGTTTTCACTAAATCTCTTTAGTTTGGTCGTTCAACGGTAGCCAGCGGATCTAGTGCAGTGAGTAAAAGCACAACGCCTCAAATGACGCCCTAGTGACAGACACTAGAACCCATAGGGTTTTGTTCCAAATTTGATCATTCGAAAATGATGCCTCATTCCTGCAACATCTTGTTTGTGTGACAGTCAGCCACTGCAGGATTTCAAAATGCTGTGTCAAATCCATAGGGAGTCCAGCATGGATGTAGGCTAAAGAGCTGGAAACAGTATTGAAAATGGCTGCCCATTAATTTGAATGCAAGCTGCTGACTAGCGCACAAAGCCTTTTTGAAGAGGTTTTTCTTCCTGGTTTACTTACCCACGGGTCATGCGGAGTAGCAACCAGCGAATATAATATAATCAAATATTTCTCCATTTCTGACAGGAGACGCCACGCCAGAATATGTGACCAGACACTGTACTAAACCAGTCACACTTCGGTGGTCACAGATTTTGGTGACATAACGTAGCGTAAGGAAGTAGAATAAATGGGCACAGAGCACTCCCGTGGCCTAGATGTGCGTTCATGGAACCCCAGAAAATACAGCTTTATAGATACAGTCGTCTATGATGAGACATCGCCTGAATGTATACGGCTCTCGGTGACCTCTGAAGAAAGATTTACCCAATGGTTTAAAACTCGATAATTCATGGAGTCGTTTTGTACTTTGTAGGGTTTTACAGTTGCTTCTTTCCCCATGTATGTGGATAGGAAAAAGTATTTTTGGGCCGCAGTCCGCAGAGCGTCACGTGACTTGCAGTACCGAGCCTGGCCACGATGTCAGATTTGCTTCAAGGCTGAGACCTGATGCCTGGGGGACTGGAGTCCACTATCTGGTAATTGCAAAGTAAAGAAAAGTAATGCACTAACAGTTCAAAATGTCAAAGTCTCACCTGTACTGTATTCTACATTATGTTGAAACACAGATAAGTGATCACAGATTGAGTTATGGGTGATAAGAGTTTGCTTTTTAACATTGCTGGCAATGGTGAGAACCGAGCTATAATAGCCTACGGCAGCCATGTTTGGGGATTTTTTTTTAGAATTTACTTTTAGATGAAGACACAGGCTTGTGTAATACGCAGAACAAACGATGTAGAACTGGGGGGAAGTGGAGACAGTGTTACCTCATATCATAAAACATGTTAACCTAGACTTGATTGAAGCATTTAGCCTACATCACTGTCTGCGACAATCAGAGGGGAAAGCGTTGAGATAATACCTACTGTAAGAGAGAGAGAGGAGCCTCAGGCTGTGTTGTACACTACAGGGGAAGCAGTGAGCCTCACACAGACTCTCCACAGCCCATTTCCCCCAAAAAACATATTTAGCGAGATTTTGAAGTGATGAAAAAAAAAAAGATTTGCGACTCATCATATAATGTGCTCGATAAAAATAAAAAATAAAAATTTCTCTACTTTCCTTTTTTTTAATCATTGTGCGTGGTGTTCTGCGGCACCATTTCTGCAGCCAAATCATGAGTTTATTTGTTGTATTGTTTTTGGACTGCATTGTTTTCCCACTTTGATTAGAATAAGAGAAGTGGAGGAATTAGAGTGAGGTAAAGGACCTGAAAGAGTTAAAGGAACACTCTGCCCATTTTCAACCAGCTTTGTATCATTAGAACATCAGTAGTATATCAGAAAACTGTAAACTGTTTTGAAGTCTGTCATTTAATTTGACAGTTATTGAGTGTTAAAGTGTGGACCAGTGACATCACTGGTCCACACTAACTCAAATTAATAACTCATTAACTCAAATCAACTCTCAATAACTATCAAACTAGATGACGGTTTTGAAGTCATTCATCTAGTCATTCATCTAGATGGATCATAGATCGGGTGAACAATAGTGCCAGCCAGAGCAATTTAGAGAGAGAGTGGCGTCAGCGGAGGACCAAAATGCGTGACTCATTAGCCAATGAACAGCCAGGAAGGGGTCTCGCGCTACTTTTGAATGCTAAAATAAAGCTGATAGTGTACAATTGGTTAAAAAAGAAAACACACTTTCAAAGTACAATACAAACTGTCCATTTTGCTGCAACTCGACAGTACTGCTTAATCCAGAACCTTACTTCCTGGAACTCTTGAGAATAAAAAACTGGTCCGTTGGAATGAATGGAGATGTCGCGACTCTTCTATATATAAGGCTCTGGTGCCAGCTATTGATTGCAGGAAATGGGGGAAAAGGCGAGAAAAGAGAAGAAGGGGCTGAGGCATTGAAAGAGAAATGACACACAATGACTAATGAGAGAAAAGAAGAAAAGGGAGATGAATAATTTGGACAATAGAGTGAAAGAGAGAGAGACAGAGACAGTGAGAGAGACGTTTATCATTCCAATTGTTCTTTTAAACCCTTAAAACATCTCTAAATACATTTATACATCCACATTTATCGAACATTGAAACAAAATGGGATGGCACTTGACATAAATTATTCATTGACAGTCTTTTTCAGTTACTAACAAGGGCGAGTTAGAGTATTGTTGATGATCTCTAATTGTTTGTCTCTCATATCACAACTCTCATAATCAAACTTTGTCATTGTTTCAAGTTCACCACCTGTTTTGTCCATGAAGCTGACCAATATAACAGATTAAAATATCAATAGAGTGCCAAAGTCACGCCCTCTTCCACGTTCAGCATACGAACCAAGGGGTTTCATCCCCCATTCATTTTCCCACCTACATTTTGTAAAATGCTTATAAAAATAATTTCAAACTCAAACTCAATCCACATTTCACTTGGACCAAAACAATAAAATAAAACGGATTAAAAAAAACTATTTTTTCACATTTTTCATATTCTTTTTTTTTTTAAAGAAAAGAAGAAGCAGAAGAAAAATCTTAAGAACAGTAGCAGTTTTGGTAATTGGACCCTAAAAACAGGAGAAAACAAGAATGCTCACTACTTCTCTGTTCATCATAAGAGTTGTAATTAGGATGGGAACATAGTGCATTCTGGCTCTCAGCTTTAATTGGCTGAGTCACTTTTGAAACCATTGTAAAAAACAACAACAATCAACACATTCATAAGAGTTAATGGTAATAATATCACCTCTAATACTGTTACTGATGTGTCACTTAGCAACCACTTTGGTTGGCTACTATTCATGTGCTATACTGATTTCAATATAGAAAATTAGCATTTCATAAGGCCATCCAAACCATGACTCACCTACAGCTTATTGTCATACCTGCTATCACCTATTTATGATTGTGTAAGATTTAGGGATGGGCATCGAATTTCGAATTTTCGAATAATCGTTGTTATTATCAAGGTCGACTTTTATTATTGAAATTCGAAATTCGAAAAAAAAAAAAAAAAAAAAAAAAAAAAAAAAAATTTTTTTTGAGTGAAATGTTGCATTGTCTCCCCTGATTCTAAGTATAGTCAAATCGCTATAAGCATTTTAAGCAAGGTTTATGGAAAAATGAATGGCGGATGAAATCCCATGAAGAGGGAGAGGGGGTGACTTTGGCACCCCTTTGGCACTCAGACCTGAGCCTACTAAATATTTAATGAACCACAACCACTCATGATTGTCAAAACTGTTTTTTATTTTCGAAAATGTCAATGTAAAAAAAATTAAAAATGTAAAAAAAAAAAAAAAAAAAAAAAATTTTTTTTTTTTACATTTTTTTTTTTTTTTCGAAATTCGAATTAAATTCGAATTTGGCCAGCGAATTTCGAATAGTGTTTTTGCTAGAAATGCCCATCCCTAGTAAGATTCTCCTCCATTTATATAAGTACGGTATGTGTCATTTCCTTTTACATAACTGTGATGTGACTGTCACCTCCCCTTATGTAACTGTGACATGATTGTCACCTCTTTTTCTATACTTGTGATATGATTGACAAAGACTGGCAATATTACAGAGGCTACAATACAGTCAAGACTAGAAAGCCACATGCCTTGCCTCATCCTTCTAGGTCAAAGGTCAATAGGCCATGGAGTCATTTTTGCCTCGTAACCCAACTGAACCGTTTTGTTTTTGTTGTGTTGTTGTTGTTGTTGCTTTTGCTTCATGGCTCTATAAGGTCAAATATATCTTGGTAAAAGTGCACTTGGCTAAACTCCAACTGTCATGAAACACACCCCTGGCCTGCACACAGCAGATGAAACTAAACTGGTAGTGAGAGACAGAGGATGCTAACTAACGTGGGAGGAAGCCTCTGCTGACCTGCCCTCTATTCAACAAGTAGACAGACACAGCTCAATACAAACATAATGGACAGACACTGTTTCAATGAATACTGCAAGGGAAGACATTCCTACCCTCAATTTAATTATTAAGCAATGAAATCATCCTTAGAACGACAAGAGGGATGAGATCGCTCAACACTTCTCCCCCCAGACGTGACGCATTAAGCGATGAATAAATGTACAGTTTTGACTCTGGGCCGTTTCTCTCTCTAAATTCCTACATTTGAAACAGTGCAAAGAGACAAATGACGCAGCTGATTTGAGCTGGCACTCGAATCGTCGACTCCTGCTGGGCCAACGAAACAGCACAAGAAGCAAAAAGGAAAAAGCGATCAGTGTCTGGAAGACTGTAAAGAGCGGTGAGATCTGTGATGGTCCTCATGTCAAAGTCCCGTCATAATGTTCCCGTCAAAACTCCTCTCGTAACGTTCCTGTCAAAGTTGTCGGAAACGGGGAGATTGGAATGGCCTCGACGCCTAAGATGTGCGTCTGCCCAGCACGATGACAATAGGACAACACACACACACACACACACACACACACACACACACACACACACACACACACACACACACACCGCATACACACTGCCAGCAGATATCTCAGCAAGGGTCCACAATCACAGAAAGATGTTTTCTCCTGCATGGATGCGCACAAGAGCACAAATATCTCCCCAAACTCACACGACACAACAGCTATTTCAGCGTCGCCATTCACATTTTGCCGGGAGAAGTTTTCCTGAACAATGGAGGGGAAGCAGCAGAGTGGATCACGGGCTACACGGAGACCTCCCATGTCTCCTTCTGTAGTTTTCCCAGGACACGCCGGGAGAGGCAGGCACACAGACAAAGAGCACCGTCAATTATTCACCGCGTCTCGCTGCAATCCATTACACGGCATTTATTATAGATCATTATGGCCTCAGCAACATGCCATGCAGGCCTGAGCAGATCCTCTCCTCACCGGAGCCGCAGGCTTGCTGCAATACATCAGATAAAACCAACCGACATGGCACCGACACGGCAACTGCGGTGGTGAGGAGACGCGCCGGCAAGCCCAGACACACCCACACGCGCTTGCACAGACACACCCACCACCCCACCGTCATCCCACCCACACCGCCACCATCACCCCCATCTTCCCAGACGACGAGGGCCCTGCAGAACGCTCGGGCAGGAACGTCAGGCCGCAGCCTCTCTGCCTGCATTATTGGGAGCGTAGCATAGCGTAGCATAGCATGGCAGGGTCCACAGACACCCGAGTGTTGTCTGGTTTAGTCTTCTCAGGCAATTTACGAGAACATAGCTTGCATGCCTCGTTTCTAAAACATCCTGTGCTGTGGAAGTTCTCATGTTCAGCCTGTCTCAGCGGCTGAAGGAATGGACGGCTTTACATTTGAAGTCCTCAAAAAGAGAACTCCCATTACTTTGAATTCCTGGAAAGGATGGCGACCTCTAGGCGTACATTTCTAACCAGGTTTTTGAACAATCCTGCCCCATTACATGAAACTGCCTTTCTCTCCTCAACTCATATTCCATTGGTTTATAGACTTTTGAATGGTCCCGCACTGCGTTATGTCCCGCCCCGACATCCTGTTTCAACAGGAAATAGATGATATCAAGGAATGTTGTAGAATGGAATTTCACCACTCAACAAGGAAGTAAAGATGCCGTTTCATGGGGCCTTCAACCTTCGCAGTATGCAGGACAGACAAACATAAAGAAGGGAGTATCTTCAGGTTAGAGTTGGTTCAGGGCCATACGTCAGACTCATAGTTGATGATGATGACGACGACTATGATGACGACGATGAAGACAATCAGAGATGCTTAAGGGAGAGGACAGGCGACTCACCTCCATACTGGTGAGGTTACAGCGGTGGGTCCCAGCGAACCAGCCGCTGTTGGAGCACTGGTCGATGTCCACATCCTGCAGGTTGACGTCCACACGAACCACACCCCTAACAGAGAGGACGAGGAGAGATAGAGGGGACAGAGGAGAAGAGAAGAAGAAGAAGAAGAAGAAGGAGAAGGAGAAGGAGAAGAAGAAGAAGAAGAAGAAGAAGAAGAAACAAGGAGGAGGAGAGAGAGAGACAATCATCATCATAATCTGTCGTTTGATTGTAGTTTAGATCCTGTGCAGTGTTCTACCTGGCAGTGACCGTTGACGCCCTGGCTGTTCGTCATCAGTGTTGGTCCCACCTGGACACTCAATTATGAACTTTTAGTGCTGACCCCAGCCCCCTCTCTCCTGACATTTTTGTTGTTGCCTATGACTGTCAATGCATTGCCCCCCCCCCCCCCCCCCACACACCTATTGCACCCTCAGCCTTCCCGAGGGGGGGGGGGTCTCGATTTGCATGCAGCCCCCTCAAGGTTTCTTCCAAGTTTTCCTACTTAAGCGCAAATTATGCTCGTGCGAAATCAACAGCGCTGACTGCGCCGAGGGGGTCGCCGCAGCTGGGCGTATTCTCGGCGCAGCTGGGCGTAGGTGACGTGCAGCACGTCAAAAATGTCACTCTGCGCCGCCGCCGTCTCGCGCCATCAACTCTTTGTTGTGAGGAATGAGGAAATGCCATTTCCTCATTTAACGTGCTTGTCCCTCATCTAGCAAAGCCTTCTGCAGGCTCACCGGAATGAGTTTTGAAATGGAGGGACAATAAAATGTTCCCCCACCGACATGATTGCAAGTTCTTGGTAAACGACACGATAACGTTTTGGAAGTGTTTTGAACGAGTTACGTTCGAGTATGCACAGTCTCGCTGTCGGCGGCAAGGCTCCAAGTCGTGGCTGCGCAAAACCATGCCGGGCGCTTTAGGGTCTTTCTTAGGAGTTTTTCCTTGTGTGCATTAAGGCCGGGGTGCCGGGTGGCTTAGGTTGTAGAATAGATTGTCTTGCTAAAATCTGCTCTTGCCTACCTTGTGTTCTTTGCTATGCTTGTCTTATACGTTTGTTCCATTTTGTCCATTGATTGTGTTTAGTTAGATCTAGCTAGACACATTCTCTGTAAAGTCCTCTGAGACATACTTAGTGAATTAGGGCTATATAATTAACAAACTTGACTTGATTTAACTTGACGATGAGAGGGAGAGAGAGAGAGAGAGAGAGAGAGAGAGAGAGAGAGAGAGAGAGAGAGAGAGAGAGAGAGAGAACGGGGCAAGGGGAGAGAGGAGGAGGCAGGGAAGGAATGAGAAGAGGGGAGAGATAAAAGAATGGAAGAGAGGAAATACGAGAGAGAGAGTTGGAGGCAAACAAATAAAGGGGGACAATGGAATGTCATGATGGTTCTGCCTGGCCCGGGAGGTCTAACCCAACCCACACCATTTTACTTATGAAGCTAGAAAAATCTAATGAGATGACCTAAATTGGCTTTTATTTTTGAAACGCTTTTGTGTTGGGAGTGTGCTTCTTCCTGAATAAGTGTTTTCTATCATTTAATAGAGTGATAAAATGTGAGGTTACGGCATGGGGGGGGGACAACAATCTGGGTTTCTCATGTGGCCTCCAGGAAAAATAATTGCCCACCCCTAGTCTATAACGTTGATATACACACATATCTAGAATTGTTGATATGAAACGTATGTTTGGTTCACAAACGTTCACATACAATGTACTGTATGGTTTGCAGAAACGTAAAATGATATTTTATTCTGATGACTGGGCTGAATATCTCCACATATCTCTGCAGGCCAGGAGGCTGTCATGAATCCACACTGTGAGGCGACCGAGGTTAAATACTCTTCAGGGATGAGACTGCAGTGCAGCATTATCACCTGGGACTAGAACCAGTGAAGCTGCTGCCTGGAGGTCACTACAGCTATTCTCTACTGTGTCCACGGAGTTAGAACTGAGCTCAGCTCAAGTCAAGCCATCAGAGAAGCCCCCCCCCCTCCCCCACCACACACACACACACACACACACACACACACACACACACACACACACACACAGACAGACACACACACACACACACACACACACACACACACACACACACACACACACACACACACACACACAAAATGAAACAAGGTCCAATTGACTTTGTGGGCGCGTTCCCGGGAAGTCTACGAGGGCTGAGGGCTGTCCAAATCCACAATCCTCCCAGTCCTCAAGCAGACTTTTTGCAGACTTCCAAAGAGTCCGCTTGGGGTGCAGACTTCACCGACTTTATTACCCACAATTCATTGCAATACGGATGTGACGACATAGTCTGTCCACTTGCCAAATAGAAAAATAAAAATAAACTTATTATGAACGTGTAAAACAATTACTTTATTAAAACGTTACTTGAATCATGTCCGCCAGAGATAACAATCAACGACCACATCATAATGACACAGAAATGTAGTACAGGCCATAGAGGTAAGTGAAATGCATCTTATTATTGTAGTCTTTAGTCCTGTCTATCAGAGGTTTATTTATAGCCATTTATAGTCTCTCGCCCTCGCAGACTTGACGTGATGACATTGAACACATCACGGTACGTATAGTACTGTACGACTCAACTCTGCGAGGGCTCAGTCCAGAAGTCCGGAGGCTGGACATTTGGATTGGGCCTTAGTCGCGTTTGATTAGCCCCCCACCCCTGATCCACTTGCTCTCTCACATACAGGCATGCTTACTCTCTCTCTATCAGCTCCACCATTAGCTCCATCTGTCTGCTGGGAAGTGGAACAAACAGCCATAGAAAGAGGCTTCAGCTGCCACCTCTCCTCAAACACACAAGCAGACAGATAATGACAGAGAGAGAGAGAGAGAGAGAGAGAGAGAGAGACAGAGAGAGAGAGAGAGAGAGAGAGAGACAGACAGAGACAGAAAGTGTAGATACCTGTGCTTGTGTGTGTGTGTGTGTGTGTGTGTGTGTGTGTGTGTGTGTGTGTGTGTGTGTGTGTGTGTGTGTGTGTGTGTGTTGGTTGGTGGGTGTTTAGAGGGCACCGCTCGATGGAGAGTTAAGCAGTAGTCAAGGATGAGATAGATGTTGGATCTGAGAGCGGTCTGTGGACGCGGGGGAACACTAGGAACAGAATTTGAGCGCTACTAAGCAATGCTACAGAGACCAGCCATGACATTTAGCTGTGTGTGTGTGTGTGTGTGTGTGTGTGTGTGCGTGTGCGTGCGTGTGTGTGTGTGTGCATTTTAAAAAGCTAGGCCATGTCTCTCAAAATTGCCACTAATGCAGAAAGGTCAAAGCTCTATTTCTGCGGTGATCTGCTGTGCGTAGCGTTTTCAAACATCCATATATCATTGTCTTATTAACTGTGATGCCTTGGTGTAATTACCGTCGAGAAATGAGAGCATGGTGGAGGCGACTGGTGGTAGAGCCCTAATCTGTCCCCAGTGGTGTTGTTAGTGCGAGTGCTTCTGAAAAGTAAGACTAACTATCACGTCTGTTTTGTCTTCTACTGTATTACAGAGATTAAGACTAACGATCAGCTCTGTTTGTTTTGTCTTCCGCTGTATTACAGATGACAAACATGTTGTGATTTTGGCAGAACACATAACAGTATAAATTATGGGAGTTTTGCTGCCTTCAAATGCGGTCGTGTTTAGCATGTTTACGACACGCGTCCATATGAACACCCGCCTCATGTGGTATTTCGCGACTTGGTAAAGTGGACATGTTCTGAAAGCTCAGAGTCCACGATGTCATACGTGAGCTCACGACGAGTTCAATTTGAAGGCAGCATTATTTCAACACAAACATTTATCCCAGAAGCTTCTTGCTGTGGTAGGAGAGGATCTCTCTATCACTCTCTCTCTCTCTCGCTCTTTCACTCTCTCCATATAAAGTGTTCCAAATTTTCAAGTATCATTTACATTTTGATTAGGCTAACAAAAACTAATGGCTTCGCTGTATGTAAATGAGATTGCATTTTAAATTTGTCGTGGAAGGAGAGGGAGAAAAATGAAGGCTGGACGAAGAGGAAGAGCGGACGCTTTGAGGAAGAGTCTAAGAGACGGCGGAAATGACCATCATCTACAGTATTATCCTTTCTGTCCACACCATACTTCTGTCCACACCGTGCTTCTGTCCACACCATGCTTCTGTCCACACCATGCTTCTGTCCACACCATACTTCTGTCCACACCGTGCTTCTGTCCACACCATGCTTCTGTCCACACCATGCTTCTGTCCACACCATGCTTCTGTCCACACCATGCTCCATGCTTCTGTCCACACCATGCTTCTGTCCACACCATGCTTCTGTCCACACCATGCTTCTGTCCACACCATGCTTCTGTCCACACCATGCTTCTGTCCACACCATGCTTCTATCGACACCATACTTCTGTCCACACTATGCTTCTGTCCACACCATACTTCTGTCCACACCATGCTTCTGTCCACACCATGCTTCTGTCCACACCATGCTTCTGTCCACACCATGCTTCTGTCCACACCATACTTCTGTCCACACCATACTTCTGTCCACACTATGCTTCTGTCCACACCATACTTCTGTCCACACCATGCTTCTATCGACACCATACTTCTGTCCACACCATGCTTCTGTCCACACCATACTTCTGTCCACACCATGCTTCTGTCCACACCATGCTTCTGTCCACACCATGCTTCTGTCCACACCATGCTTCTGTCCACACCATACTTCTGTCCACACCATGCTTCTGTCCACACCATGCTTCTGTCCACACTATGCTTCTGTCCACACCATACTTCTGTCCACACTATGCTTCTGTCCACACCATACTTCTGTCCACACCATACTTCTGTCCACACCATGCTTCTGTCCACACCATGCTTCTGTCCACACCATGCTTCTGTCCACACCATGCTTCTGTCCACACCATGCTTCTGTCCACACCATGCTTCTGTCCACACCATGCTTCTGTCCACACCATACTTCTGTCCACACCATGCTTCTGTCCACACCATGCTTCTGTCCACACTATGCTTCTGTCCACACCATACTTCTGTCCACACTATGCTTCTGTCCACACCATACTTCTGTCCACACTATGCTTCTGTCCACACCATGCTTCTATCGACACCATACTTCTGTCCACATCATGCTTCTATCGACACCATACTTCTGTCCACACCATGCTTCTGTCCACACCATGCTTCTGTCCACACCATGCTTCTGTCCACACCATGCTTCTGTCCACACCATACTTCTGTCCACACTATGCTTCTGTCCACACCATACTTCTGTCCACAGCATGCTTCTATCGACACCATACTTCTGTCCACACTATGCTTCTGTCCACACCATACTTCTGTCCACAGCATGCTTCTATCGACACCATACTTCTGTCCACACTATGCTTCTGTCCACACCATACTTCTGTCCACAGCATGCTTCTATCGACACCATACTTCTGTCCACACCATGCTTCTGTCCACACCATACTTCTGTCCACACCATGCTTCTATCGACACCATGCTTCTGTCCACACCATGCTTCTGTCCACACCATGCTTCTGTCCACAGCATGCTTCTGTCCACACCATGCTTCTGTCCACACCATGCTTCTGTCCACACCATGCTTCTGTCCACAGCATGCTTCTGTCCACACCATACTTCTGTCCACACCATGCTTCTGTCCACATCATGCTTCTGTCCACACCATGCTTCTGTCCAAACTTCATCATAAGACTGGAATAAGGACCGGCAGACGAGTTGCAGGACCACCACAGAAAGTAGAGAGAGGGAGGAAAACACCGTGCATCTGCACTGACGGCACTAAGGCAGGGACTTAAAACTCACAGAGAATGCACGGAAATATCTTCATGCTTAGATGTCTTCCCTCTATATCTATATATGATTAGATGATGACGATTAGATGATCAGCCATTTTAACACTCCTTCAAAACGCCCTTGGCTGAGCTCGAATCAATGATTCATTTTTAATTCATTCATTCGTTCATTTAATGACACATAGCATTAGATGCCTAGGGCAGCAGATACAAGCAGAGCCACTACTTCTCTCAACTGATTAAAGATCGTTATAACGGCATCTTGATGTTCTTATACTGGCAACATACCAGAGGCAATAAGTCAGTTTTGGGAATGAACGGAGCATCCCAGAGACAAATTATATGGCTTGTTACGGTGAGTATGTGTGATCACTCTGTAAGCTAAAACAAATAAGCGTACCTTAATTCTGATAAGACCAATGTATCATTTTCGTTATCAATAAAAAAGGTGTCGTCTGTAGCCTGCCACTCAAGTGCAAACTGAGGGAATATGTATTCTGGTATTTATCTGACAGTACGTTTATTTTCCATTCTGTAGTAACCGCCCACTCATCTTTAGCATGGATCATACCCAGATGCTGTGCAGCGATAACACTGGCGGCAATATGACACCAAACGGAGAGTGCAGGCCGGCCTTGTCACGAGCAGCAGAACACACGAGGAAACAGTCAATATCACGTGTCGCGGCTTGTAATGCACGGGTGTAGGGAGATTATATTTTTGCTTGTTTCCTGCTCAGGGAGGTCAGAGGTCAGGTTGGGGAGGGATTCGGTGAACTGCTCAAGGACAATTCAGCAGGACGGATGGTGGCCAACATGGGGACTTGAACCCGGGTTCTCCAGTTGAAGGACGGTCTCGCTACTCAGCAAACCACTCTGCTGCTGCCCCTAACCCATTGACCAACATTCATTTTTGGCATCCACATTCATTTTGGCCCGTTTGCAACTCTGCTGCAGCAGGTAATAAAGATCAATCATGTATCATAATGTATTATGATTATGTCATGTTTTTTTTTATCGGGGGGGGGGGGGGGGGGGGGATTTGGTTTCTACAATTAGGCCCTAAAGCACAAAATAAGCCAAATAAGCTGCATCCAAGAGCAAAACCCACTCTCTTTGCTGAGGATGTACTAAATTTAGCCATCAGACAGTATTGACTTGGCCGGCTTCTTGTTGTGGTCAGACTGACATGAGGGTTAATTATATTGACTTGGCTGGCTTCTTGTCGTGGGACGCGGCACCACTCAGACTGACATGAGGGTTAAGTAGAGCCGAAAGTCAGAGTGGTTTCAAATTGCTGTTGTGCATCTTTCGTTGTTTATTCATGACTGAATTTATCTTTCTGGGACACTCTTTGGACTGGGGCCTTGAAATATGACATCTTTGGTGTTTTGTAATGCGCCAAACTAATAGTACACACACACACACACACACACACACACACACACACACACACACACACACACACACACACACACACAGACGCGCACATGCACACACACAAAAAGTCAGCTTAGATAATTTCAACGACAAACTTTGTGAATCCCGCATTCTAACAGTCTCCATTAGATGTTCATAATTTGTGTAGGGTGTGCAAACACACAGCTGTGCTTTGACAGCCATGCTTGTTAATTTAGGAGGTCTAGCTGTCTGTGAAGCTCTCTGCACCATCTGTCTCTGCATCAGCGAGAAACTGCACACAGCAGTACAACAGCACCAATAATACATGAACTGTCAGAGTACATCTTTATCAGTGGAAGAGCTGGGGTCATTCAGGGGAGGTTTATAAAGTAACTACTTTGAGGATGATTGATTGATTGATTGATTGATTGATTGATTGATTGATTGATTGATTGATTGATTGACTGATTGTACCCCTCCAATTCTGTTGAAGTAAAATAATGTGGCATACAAGTCACATGGTTCTTTTCCATAATCCCCCCTCCACACCCACACCAACAGCCCCTCACACACTTGTTCTCACCTGAACTCAGGTGCAGAGTTGGCCCTCAGGCCGTAGAAGCCAGCGGACAGTGTGAGCAACCAGTATGGCACGAAGGTCCCGTGCTCGCACTCCAGGTAGGGCGCCGACCACTTGATCTGCTTCTTGTCCAGATGGACGCCTCCACTCCCCTGTCCGGCCACGTCCGGGCCAGGCGGGGCCCTCCTCTGCAGGTGCAGCCTTTTACGGTCCCTAAACTCGTTGAACCACTCGGACTCCGAGCCTCTGCTCTTCAGGTGGCGGTGCGCGGAGCCGGACAGGTCCTGCAGCACCACCTCCCTCTCGGTCCGCGTGGCCTGGAGGAACACGTGGGGCCCGGGCGTCGGCGCGTCCGTGTGGAAGGTCACCACCGCCCTGTGGATTTTGGGGTCCCCTTCGAGGATGCTGCGGACCAGCGCGTGGTACCAGTGGATGTCCCTCCGGAGGGTTTGCTCACGGGACCTGTTGGTAGGGGTGTTACAATTCATATTCATATCGTCAGAAATGCATATCTGATAATGGAAATATTCCGACTTGTTGATGTAATGACATCACACGTTACGCTCCAGTGGCTCCACAGCCACAGGCATATTTGAAGGCAAACTGTTAATGTGACCATTAATGCAGTTGTACTGTATGTTCCTGAAATTGACAATAAACTATTTTTCAGTATTTTGTCATAATACTCAATATTATTGCAGACACCCTGAAATATCGTGATATTATTTTAGGGTCATATCGCCCACCCACCTACCTGTTGGTCTGTAGGATCGTGTTGAGGAAGTTGGTGGCGTGCGCCATGGTGTCCAGCACGCTGTGCAGGGAGTAGTGCGAGGCGACGTGCACCCCGCCCCGCAGGCTGCTCAGCTCGTACCGCCGGGAGCAGTTGACCTGCCGCAGGGCCGAGGAGTCTCCGCTGTGCAGGAAGGCGGTCACCACCCGAGGCAGGTCCTCCTCGATTTTGTGCGCCACCACCGCTCGCTCGGTGGCGGGTCGTGGCGCGTAATAGGTCGGGCGGTGGGGCGGCTCCTTGTTGATGTTTTGGGTACTGAAGACGGTGTGGTTCTTCACGTCTCTGTCGTTGTCCGACCACTCCACATAGCCGTAGTTGGATCCCAAAACGAGCCCTGTTTGCAGAAGCAGCGGGACGACCAGGAAAGCCATGGTTCCTCCTGTTCACGGGCACAGAGGACAAAGCGTGGACACTTGGCGACGTGTGGCGAGCATAACCAAACAGTCTCTCCTCTTCCTTCCACCGCCGGGGGATTAGAAGAAGCACATTAAAAAGCACACACACACACCGAGGATGTCCTTAATTTCACATCCTTAACAAATATTAAATTGGAAGAACGCTCTCAAGGCTTTCCACTTCTCCTCTTGCACTGTCTTCTCTCCATTTGTCGGACATAATTATACTCCAGTTTATCACAATGTGGTCCTGCTGCTCATACCGCGCCCCCCCCAGCCTATTTAATTCACAAAAACTCACGGCTTAAACATAACGGCGACTCCTCGTCGGCTGGCAGTCCAATTTTTACTGTGAAGCGACGAGAGATCCATGTGGGGGACGCTGGTGCAAATTGCTCTTGAAGTTGCTGCGTCCCTCCCAATAAAGCTCTAATTGGCCACCTGAAGTGTTGCGCGCGAGTGTGTGGTGGCTGCTCACTGCCAG
This sequence comes from Poromitra crassiceps, assembly GCF_964638095.1. Lineage (NCBI taxonomy): Eukaryota > Metazoa > Chordata > Actinopteri > Beryciformes > Melamphaidae > Poromitra > Poromitra crassiceps. Next base: position 17,169,417 of record NC_139639.1, read on the forward strand.
TCGGACGGGGGGCGGGCGGGGCGTGGGGAGAAGGAAGGGAGCTGTCCGGTGCTGAAAGTACACGAAGGGAAAGGCACGGAGGGAGGGGTGAAGGTATGGCTATTCTGTTTGTGAGGCGCCATCAGTGATGAGAGCAGCCTGGCAATTATATTGTGTCTAAAAATAGAATAGAATAGAATAGAATAGAATAGAATAGAATAGAATAGAATAGAATATTTCTGGGACAGGCAGGATGCTCTGCTGGTTTCTGTGTTGTATGCGATAACATGTTAGATACATGTAACCTATGTATGGGATGGGGGCAGAGAGAGAGAGACTATTGCTTAAATTAGTTTCATTTATCTATTGCCTTTCTGTGTGTTTACTTTGATAGTGTATGTATATATCTATTGCTGATAATGAGCGAGTGAGTGTGTGTGTGCGTGTGTGTGTGTGTGTGTGTGTGTGAGAGAGAGAGAGAGAGAGAGAGAGAGAGAGAGAGAGAGAGAGAGAGAGAGAGAGAGAGAGAGAAAGAGAGACACTGTGAGTCAGTTCCAGACAGTAAATGGGTGTTGCAAAACGTGTCTGCCTGGGGTGACTGACAGGCCGTTGCCATGGCAATGGAAGGTGAAGACCGCAGAGATCTCCCCACGCTGCCCGCGACGCCTTTCTGCAGCCAGCCACACACACACACACACACACACACACACACACACACACACACACACACACACACACACACACACACACACACACACACACACACACACACACACACACACACACACACACACACACACACACACACACACACACCCAGAATCAGCCTCGTGGATTGGAGAGAGACACAAGGAGGCAGACAGACAGAGATTGAGAGAGACATCATGGACACATGGAACAGTGATTTGATGATATGGTAGTGAGCAAATAGTCAAAAAGACAGAGGAAGATACAGAATAGGGATGAGACAATGTATCAAAATTCTATGTATCGCAATACAAAAATGTGACAATATAGTATCATGACAGAAACAAAAAAACAAAAACAGAAATTGCGATACTGGCAACAATTTATTATGCCATAATCACAAATGAGACAGCTTGCTTCCACAATTTCACAAGCTCTTCATCCAAATGTCATTGTATGCACTTTGTAATTTACATTCTAGCAAGTCAATGCCATTGCTAGAAAGATTTTCCTCTCAGAAATAAACATAATTTGAATCGAAGCATATATATATCGTGAAACAAGCATCGTCCCATCCCTATGCAGAATGGAGACAAACATTTGGACATGTGGCTGTAGGTAGCCAGGAACACAACATACAGAGGCAAGAGACGGCGACAGACTTGCACAAGTGAGAAAGCATAATATTGACAGGCAGGTACTTGTAAATCAATACGAATATTTTCATTTCAATTTCTGTGTTGGCGACTATAAGAAGCCCTCCAGGCCCTGATAAAGAGGGTGGAGGGAGAGGGTGCGAGGCAGAGAGAGAGAGGGAGTAGGAGAGACTGACTGTGGAAGCTGACTGCTCCGGCCCCCTCCATTTCATCTTCCTTCATAAGCTGCACAGCCCCCCGTGGCCTGATGAATATTTGATAGGCATTTGCTGCTTCATCTGCATGCTTTACAACTCGCGTCCATATGACTGTCTGTCCATGTAATATGAAGTAGGGATGCCCTGTCAAGGCTCAATGGAAGCTGCACCTTCTAACTGCCAATAGTTCACACCCAGAGGAATGTACAATGTCCTTCTTTTTCTTGTGAGGATTGTTTTTTTTTAAAGAGGACATGAAACATTTGATCATAAGATGGCTCTACTTCATTTATATTTCACCTCAAACAAGACAGGACACGGCTTTCAAGTCTGAAATGTATCTAGATTTGCTAGAATAATGAACATTTCACCTTTTCGCTGACTTGGGCGCTGCTAGATACAGTACCGTACAGTACAGTACAGTACAGTACAGTACAGTACAGTAGTAAGGATTTTGAATTATATAACGGGCTCACAGCATGCTGTTGTGTTTCTGACTTGGATTGTGGTTGTTTTGTTCCATCAAAATGTTAAAAATCCTTACTTCTGTACTGTACAGTCAACCTAGTGACATCATCTAGCAGTGCCCTATTTGGCAAAAAGCTGAAATGTTGTTCATCTTTCTAGCAAATCTAAATTTCAGACTTGAAAGCAGTGTCCTCTCTTGTTTGAGGTGAAATGCAAATGAACTAGTCATATGATTAATAAATGTTTCGTGTCCTCTTTAATGAAATTGCACAATCAAACTTGAAAGGCACTGGAAAAGACATCAGTAGCTAATCCTCACAAATAGGGAATATTTTGATGCCTCAATCTCTGAACCTTATGAGTTGGATACCGGATATCGAGTTAATCGAAATGGAAGTTTTCAGAGGCGTAAGTTTAGTTTGAGTTTTGTGTCTTAAGCCACCACATGTATATAAGACAAACTAATTGATTGTGGCTGTTTACAGTATGTGCTATTTACGTTTGAAGATGGAGTTGACTGTCCCTGCAGCAGCTTCTGGCACCAAAAACACTGGTTTCAGTCTAAATCCTCCTTCTGTGCTAATTTAGAGATCTATACTGTAGCTAATTTGGTGGTGGGAGATGATGATGATGATGATGATGACGGGGGAGATGTAGATGACAACGATGATCATGACAGATTAAAAACTGATGGATGGATGTGTGTGTGTGTTTGTGTGTTTTTTATAGTTTCATCGAAACTGGGCATGCCTCGGGATCCCCCAATCAGAGCTGGCTAATGTGGCCAGGGAAAGGGAAGTTTGGGGTCCCTTGCTGGAACTGCTACCTCCGCGACCCGATCCCGGATAAGCGGTTGAAGATGGATGGATGGATAGATGTACTGCAAACTCCTATTTTAGTGCTTAGCCTATATAAGTATTGTATTGGCTGAACATCATTCCAATCCCCCTTTTTTATTTTATTTTAGTTTATGCCTACAAAGCAAATGTAACTTGACTTGTACTTGAGTTCTCCCCTGGAAGTGATTTTGGTAGGCTATAGATGGGCCACTGTATGCAGAATATATATATATATATATAGGGAGACACGTATTTTCTGCCTCTTCATTTTGTGCTCAAAGTGCACCAGATTGATGCATTTTACTTTAGAATGTACACAGTTTTCTTCCAGGGGGTCATGCCCACGGACCCCCCTAGTGGGTGCGACGTCCACCCACCACAATCACTCCAAATCCTATGGAAAACACTGTGACTGGTGGACTTGACAAACCCTGTTTCGCCTTCAGATGTCAACAGAGTATTTACTGCTGAATGGTGTGAATGTGTGCTATCTTGTGTGCCGTTATCTTGCCAAAAGTTGCTCAAATGAAATGTGTCTCTTTATCTCTCAACTTATGCTGTCCTTTTTAACAGTGTTTGAATAAAAAACTGCCGACGAGAGCCGTATTTAACAGTTTCCGTCTAATGGTGTTAAAGCAGGTGAGACTTTACAGGAACCATAATTAATCCATTTGCAATCCAATTATAGCCTTATCACTCATCTTACTGTTTCACAGGAACATGCTGCCTGCACAGCTTATAAATAGAGAGCAGGTTTTTCCACAGATAGTCTAAGTGGTGGTGTTGAAGTTGTGAGGAGTGTGTGTGTGTGTGTGTGTGTGTGTGTGTGTGTGTGTGTCTGTGTGTGTGTGTGTGTGTGTGTGTGTGTGTGTTGTGGCAATGCATATAACTGGCAAGGTAATTTCTTCATAGGTGCATGGGTCAATGTGCTGCCAAGGTGTCACAAGGCTAACCTTGCAAAGCAGCTGATTCCATGTGATCATAAATAATCCTTCATCTAGCTACTTAAAAAAAACGATATGGTTATGGTTTAAGGGTGATTGGTGTTCATTTTCAAGGGGTGCAGCCACTTCTATAAGTGACTATGTGTGTTTGATGCCATATCTGTGCACCTAGAGTTGCACCTAGATGTGTGTGGCAAGGAAGTGAGAGTGGAGACCAACAGAGAAAGGGGAGAGGGGGATGGAGGACAAGGGTCGCACCTGCAAACCTACAGCGCCTTTTGTTTTTAACCCCCCACCCTCCCAGATTTGGCTTTATCGTATCTCTGCTGTTTTGAAAATTTACTTCAAATGTCTTCTTCAACCTTCTTGTATGATGCAAGTGTGAACAGACAGGTGTGAAATCACAGCTTGTCAGAGGAGAGAAGAGACTAGCGAATATGTGAGTGTACTAACACACACACACACACACACACACACACACACACACACACACACACACACACACACACACACACACACACACACACACACACACACACACCTCTCTGCCTATATGTCTTTCTGTCTGAATTACTCTCTTCATATCTTCCTCAAGCACATGTAAAAACAAATACACATTAATGATCGCACACAGCACTTAACAACATTGGCTCAATACACAATACAGGCAGTAACTGTGGAATAGAAGAATAGTTCAGTATTTGGTTTAAATATAGAGCTATGGTTCCCTCTTGTGGTCATTGTGCTGAAAGTCGCTTCTCAGGAAGTGAAAGTGTTTAGCATCGTTGCATTGCACCGCTCTAACCTCGCGTCACCAGGCTCTCTCAAAGGAGAGACACCACTCAGAGTAAGGTAATGTGTGTAACATTTTGAGTCTGACACAGTATATGACATTGATTGGTTTTCCATAACTGGTTTGGTATGTTCAACACCGACTGTCGGACATACAATGAACCGCCACCAATTGGAAACTAGCTAATGTGCTAGGTAGCTATACTGTATCTCTATCTATGGAGCTAGTGTTAGCGTCATTGCCAGTTAGCCACCGCTAGCTTGGCAGTTGTTTTGGTCCTATTCGTCAGCCGAAATTGCCCAGCAATACTTGGGTTTGGCTTGTAACGTTAGGGCCTGTGTCGATATAGCTTATGGACACACGCCCTAAGTTATATCCTACCTACTAGCGCTGGCAGTGTGTTGAATAATACAGCTACAGTAAGCTAACGTTAGCTAACGATGTGATTCAACCACGCTACATTAGCTAACGTTACGTTGTTTCCACCTTATATGTTTTTCCATTCTTCCCTTTTCACAGCAGCCTTTTTGACGTGTCAAAGCAGGGTAAACACGACCCCATTTGAAAGCAGTATAATGATGGTTCCATTCCATTTAGGTTAGGTGTGCTCGTGCCAGGTCCCTCATTGATCTTATCGGTTACGCCTGTGTTTACCCTGCTTTGAAACGTCAAAATGGCTGCTGTGAAGGGCCTATAACATGTCTAAAGCAAGATAGTTTACATACTTTAAACACGTACTTTAAACAGTGATAGGAATAGTAGCATTTTAAGTGCTCTTGACAGTTAAGCTGGTGTGAATGTTTTGTGTGTCAGCCGTGAGTTTGTGTTCAAGTCACTATATCTCGAGTCAAGTCCGAGTCACCAAAGAACAGTCCGTGTCGAGTGAGTCCCCAGCCGAGTCACCAAAGAACAGTCCATGTCGAGTGAGTCCCCATTACCTGAGTCCGAGTCCGGAGTTACTCAACATGTGAAGCGTGAATCCACATGTAGGTGTTGGAACACATGTACCTTGCACAAAATTGAATAATGTCATGGTATTAAATTAATATAGCGTTAGATATCTAGCCTGATAATAGATATCAACATCTTGTGCCAAATAATTTTGCCCTAAAAAATAGAGAAAAAAAGTCTGAGTCCTCGTCTCCAACGGCAACTTCCGAGTCTGAATGCATGAATCCTCAAGTCCCAGTCTGAGCCATCAGTGCTCAAGTCCAAGTCGAATCACGACTCCAGAAAATGTGTCCAGGAGTTGAGTCAGAGTTGACGACAACAATATGAGTCAAATATCATTGAAACCACAAATAAATGTTTGTATCTTTTCAGACACGACATCTTCAAGGATTTCCATATGGATTCTCCTCGGCAGTCCAACAGGGCTAATAACCGTAACCGAGAGGTGAAGCGCGGCCAGAATCACTCAAGCACTCCTCCTCAGAAAGATGCCTACGCCAGGCTTCTCAGCCAGCACCACAGCAGCAAGTTCAGGGGGTACCTAGAACACTATGGAAAAGAGTCGTCATTTCAGGGGGAAGAAAATTGGCGTAGCGCGTTGCCCAAGCCCCACAGTGACAGACTGGACATACCACAACGGAAGAGGGACCAGGCGTTTATTGAGTTGTCTGATTCAAGCGACTTCTCCCCTTCTTCCATGAAATCTAGAGGAGAGGAGAGTTCACTGTCATTGTACATGGAGAAGCTCTATAGCCGCGGTGTGCAGCAGGACTGTGACAGGAGGCAGGGTGTGTGTGACAAGCAGCGGCGGGGACAGAGGAGGGACACCGCCACCAGTCAAGACGGAGACATCGAGTCCGGGGAGGAGCTCGGCTCGTTCAGGGACCCCAAACAGCAACAGCAGCAGCAGAAGAAAAACAAAGACCCCAACAGAGACCATGCCTCACAGGAAGCTGCCTCATGTCTCCCAGCTCCGCTGTCCCCAAGGAAAATCAGTTCAAGTGGACAGGAACAAGAGAAGACAAAGAAGTCAAAGAAAAAGAATCTGCCAAAGAACCTCGAGGAGGAGAGAAGCAGAGATGGGGCGATAAGTTCTGGGGGTGATGCTGAGATGTCAATGTCCTTTCATGGTAAAGCCAAAATCCAGCAGCAGCCTCAAGGTAAAATGTAGCTTAACTTTTTTTAAGAGGTAAATTCTCTGTGGATGTACACTGCATGTAATGTAAATTGAATTTGCTATGATACTGTGTTTTTGTTTATTTGATGAATTGTGAGTTGGGTCACTGAGTGAAATCTATTTTTTTTTATTCTTCAGCTTCAATTGCCAATTCTCCTGCAGACAAAACTAAGAACAAAGGAGGCAGAGGAGCTAAGAAACAAGTCTTTGAAGCCTACATGACCTCTGAGGACGTTTCCCATGGTCTAAAAAGAGGAGAACTCATTCAGGTGACATTACAGACCAAGCAAGAGCCACATATGGATGGAGTTACTAAGTGGTGACATTATCTGGCTGTAGAATTCTTACAGAAATCGAAGCCTTTATTTATCAATTTGTAAGTAGTATGGAATAATAATTGTATTAAAAGAGTAATTTGGGGGCGTCCCGTTGGCTCACCTGGTAGAGCGCTGGTACCACAAAGCCTTAGACCCCAGACCCACTAAGCCGGTAATCGACTGTCGGCAATGTTTGGGCCATCGGTGAGCGTCTGTCGCCCCCTAGTCTTTGCAGTACGTGCTGCACCGTTGACTGTAGTCTGCTTTGCCGGAGGCTTTCTCCGTGTCGGGTAGTCTGTGAGAGAAATCACTCTGATTGGCTGGTCAATTTGTAATCTCTCAAGACAGATTTTCGATTTGCATGAAAAGCTGTCGGCATGGTTGAAGAAAATCCGGATAATAGCGCTCCTAATAATGGCGCAAGCGGTCGGTAAAATCAGCATAAAGGGGTGCGGCCGCCGGCCTGCCGAGTTCCGGTTACAGTAGTTATTCAGGTATTGAAACGAGCTTGCCGCCAGAGGTTCAAAAAATTATTTATTTCCCTTCACAATAGTCGGGCTTCGTTGCTGCTACTACTTTGCAGTAGCTGGGTTGTGTTCCAGGCTTTAGTCCGGCCTGGGTTCGAAACTGACCCGTGGCCCTTTGCGGCAAGTCGAAGACAGACAAACAGAGCGAAAACATGAACCTCTCCCGGTCAACTCCGTTGGTGGAGGTAACAATACAATGTATTTGTTGTCGCACAGTACCGGTAGATGTAATAACTTCAAGTTCCTACACCTGCCCCCACACCCTGGCACATAAAGCATTTATCGTTCATGAAGCAGCGGCGTGTAGTACAGTGAGCCACAAAGTACTGTCGGCTATATTTCTCATTTCTGCTTATTTTCTCTCCAGGGGGCAATAAGAATCAACCCCAAGAAGTACCATGAGGCTTTCATCCCAGCTCCTGTAAGTTACTGTAGCTCATTTTCAAACAAACTTGACACGGATACAATTATCCCTCAATTGGATTCTGTCAAGGCTAACCTGTTGTATGTCCATATTATGAATTTGACTTGACATGTAACTTCGCTATATCAGCCAATGCATGAATAACCATCTTTGCAAGGAATAGGGAACTTTGGAGTACAGACAAAGTGATGCAGTTTACATCAACAGTTAAAAACGGGTGAAAGACAATTGTTCACTTGTATCTCCTCCACAGGATGGCTTGCGGGATATATTCCTGGATGGGATCGTAGCTCGCAACAGAGCGTTGAATGGGGACGTAGTGGTGGTGCAAGTCCACCCTCGAGAGCAGTGGAAGGTGAACTACACTGTGTGATTGTTATAGTTTTATGACATTATTTGACCAGGTTCTACAGATTCTTGTTTTGTCTCTGTTCAGGTTGTGAGGTCGGACACTGACTGTGAGGGCGCCGGTGAGTCGGAGCACCAGGCAGGGAACAAGGCCCAAACGGCACAGAAGAAAAAAGAGCGGCCTCCCAGCCCTGATGTCATTGTGGAAGACCAGTATAGCGAGCAGGGTGAGCTCGTCAGCAGAGTTAAGAGTATCGCACTCAGTGCCACAGGTAATGTCTTAATCCAACAACTTTTGATACTAGTCATGATTGCAATCGTAGGATTGTTAGTTAGCGGCCTACAGTACAATTCAACTTTATTGTCATGTCAAAACAGTGGGAAACACTGTCATGGATAATAAAGTGATTGTTCGGATAAAAATATATATTGCTGGTAGGTGGTCATCTTCAAGCTTGACCGTTTTTGGTCTGTTTTTTTTAAACTGGATGAGTGGTCAGTAACACAATAGTTCAGCTAATAAGATTTTCTTTTCCTCTCATCTTTCTATCCTTCAGAGAAGGGGGCTATGAGAGGACCTCTGGAAGACGCGTCAACTCCACGATCCAATGGGGAAATACTCCAGAGGACTGCTAAAGTGAGCCTCCTTACTCCCCTACTTTTTTTCTTCCTCTCTACCCTTGCTTCCTTTCCATTTCCTCGATTAAAATGGCCGCCTAACGTTTTACTGAAATGATCCAAAACCATTGAAGTCGCGCTGCTGACTCAGTTTAAGTCGTGCTCTCCTTCCCCACTCCTCTACCTCCGTCTTCTAGGTGGTGTACATTGTTGAGCGTAAACACTCGAGAGCCGTGACCGGCTTCCTCAAGTTCCTCCCAGACAAGCCCTTCGCCATGTTCTCCCCCATGGACCACCGCGTGCCCCGGATTAACATCCCGCTGCCCGACTGTCCCGCTGACTTTGTTACCCGCCCGGGCGACTACGCCAGCACCCTGTTCATCTCTCGCATCACCAGCTGGCCAGTCAACAGCAACTTCGCAGAAGGGTGGGTATTAAATCCAGAGGCATGATGCAGGGAACTTTTGCCAACAGTATCCCAGTACATTGAGTCACTTTAGATTCAAAACCAAGGGACAAACCCTTCAACTAGAAGTGATGTTGAATTAACAAAAGGGGAGGTAGTGTTTTTAGGAAGTGCTCTGGTTTCACAGCTCTCCCTCAACTCTGTTCTTTTTTTTTTTTATGCGTTTCCTCCAGTCGACTTGCTAAGACGCTGGGCCAAGCCGGCGAAATTGAGCCAGAGACGGAGGGCATCCTGACAGAGTACGACGTCGATTTCTCCGAGTTCCCCGACGAGGTGCTGGACTGCCTACCCAAGAACCTGCCCTGGACCATCCCACCTGAGGAGATGTGCAGGAGGAGAGACCTGAGGTGGAATTAAAAAAAAAATCTAAATGTCTATAAATGGCGATTTAAACGAAGGGCCAAAGGCCCTGTAGAATGGTTTTTGAACCCTTACATATCGTGCCCCGCTGAGTTAAAATGTCTGGCTACCAGGGATTGTTGTCTTTGTTCCCTTATGTTGCTCTCATGTTCAGAAATTCTAGTTTTGAGCTCCCGTTTAGTTTTACCGACATAGGATTCTATATAATGGCTGCACATAAGTGGATCACCCAGTCATACTCTATTACTCACAAAGCGCTGCTCATTGTATCATCTTTAGGAAGGAGTGTATCTTCACTATCGACCCTGCTACTGCCAGAGATCTGGATGATGCCTTGTCATGTAAACCACTCCCAGATGGTAAGCTGCTGCCTAACTGTCATGTGGTGTGTGACGATGATCTGTCATTATAGAGACTAACTGTCATGTGGTGTGTGACGATGATCTGTCATTATAGAGACTTGCAGTAGAGAAGGATCATGTGTTTTTTGGTTTTTAAGTGTTTAAGAAGGGGGGGGGGGGGGGCGGTGTAGACCATCTTCATAGTATATTTTCAACACAGGTAATTTTGAGGTGGGAGTCCACATTGCTGACGTGAGTTATTTTGTGGAGGAGGGCAACGCTCTGGATATCCTTGCCAGCCGCAGAGCCACCAGCGTATATATGGTGCAAATGGTGAGTGCTCCCAGATAACTTTGGTATTTTATTCTTTTCAATATGTGCTTGTTAAAACTACTATGCAAACTGCCCAGCTTTCATGTGATTTGTATGGCTTTAACATTGAGAGACAGCAGGATCCTCCTAGTGGCACTGCCAGGAAGTGTCACCTCGTGGAAGTTTGTGGCTATTGAGTGGCACCTCAGTGGCAGCCTGTGACACCTGGTGGCAGCTAGTGGCATGCCTGACTGCTGGCTTTATAGTGAGGATATATGAGCAGTTTCAGCAGCAGTCTGTGAAGCTTATTAGCCGTTATACTGATATTTCTCTTCTGAGCAATCGACACGCATTATGCTTTGTCCCCCTCAGGTGATCCCCATGTTGCCCAGGCTGCTGTGTGAGGAGCTGTGCAGTCTGAACCCTCTCACCGACAGACTCACCTTCTCTGTCATCTGGAAAATCTCACCTCAGGGGAAGGTATGCCGATGAACAAGGCTACTTATTATAATGCAAGTTCTGCACAGTTCCACAGCACCTTCATGGCTTTGCAAGCTATAGCTGCAAAACACAAGCTGTAATATATCATACAAGTAGTATCTTCTTCCTTTTATGAGCTAGAACATACTAATAAAGAGAAAATTGATAGCTCACAGGTAAAGAGCAGTGAATGGTCTGACAGCTGACTGATTTATCCTGAATTTGCCTCGGGGGTGAAACATTTCTGTATTTTCCTCATCTTGATGTAGTCTCTTTGGTGTCATTTCCAATTGCCTATCCCTATCCCCCAGATTCTGAGTGAGTGGTTCGGCCAATCAGTGATCCGCTCCTGCGTGAAGTTGAGTTACGACCACGCACAGAGCATGATCGAGGCCCCGGAGAAGATGTTCTCCGCCGAGGAGTTGCCACCCGTGGCCCCTGAGCACCCCATCGACGAGATCCACCAGGCTGTGCTCAACCTGCACACCATCGCCAAGAACCTCCGAGCTCAACGCTTCGAAGGAGGAGCCCTCAGACTAGACCAGGTCGGTCCTAAACAAAATAATAATAATAATTAAAACAAGATCATTGCTGATTTGTTATTTATTTTTCCCATAGGTTTTGTTGATTTCAAGAAATGCATAAAAAAACAGCCTTACACTTTAAGGAACCTCGATGATAGTTGCTGAGAGAGAAGGGAGAGCATTACTAATTCATTTTCTCTGCCCAGATTTCTCTATCCAGTACACATGATTTAATCAGATTTCTCTATCCAGTACACATGATTAAATCTATCCAGTACACATGATTAAATCTCTATCCAGTATACATGATTAAATCAGATCTATCTATCCAGTACACATGATTCAATCTCTATCCAGTATACATGATTAAATCAGATCTATCTATCCAGTACACATGATTCAATCTCTATCCAGTATACATGATTAAATCAGATCTATCTATCCAGTACACATGATTCAATCTCTGTCCAGTATACATGATTAAATCAGATCTATCTATCCAGTACACATGATTAAATCTCTATCCAGTACACATGACTATATCTATATCCAGTACACATGATTAAATCTCTATCCAGTACACATTAAATCAGTGACCTTGCCGCCATTCTTTCCTAAGCATACTCTCGGTTTCTGTTTCAGTTGAAACTATCTTTCGTCCTGGACAAAGAGTCCATGATGCCCCAAGCCTGCTATGTTTACCAGTACAGAGACAGCAACAAGTGAGTGGCAGGCTCTCCTCGGATGCACCTCCTCCACTCCTCTTCCAACATGGGAATCAAATGGACTTGACCGATATATAACTTGCTTGGAAATCAATCCAGAGTGCTTCCTATGTCCCCTAATCCCCTTTCCTCTCCATCTGCCCATCCATAAACCTGTCTCGTCTCGCAGGTTGGTGGAGGAGTTCATGCTGCTGGCTAACATGGCCTCAGCCCACCAAATCTACCGCTCCTTCCCTGAGCAGGCCCTGCTCCGACGCCACCCTCCACCCCAGACCAAGATGGTGGACGAGCTGAAGGAGTTTTGCGACCAGATGGGCCTCAATGTCGACTTCACCTCTGCAGGAGCCTTGCATGTTGGTACTCCTAATGCCTCAACTTGTCAGGAACAAGTAGGAAATGCTTCTTGCGCTGTAGTCGAACTCGCAACTTTGAGCCACGTTCAGCAGCTCCTGATGTTTGATGGCTCTGTTGCGTGTGCCTGTGGACCAGAGAGATTGAGAGTTATGGTTGTAGGATAGAAAGTGTGACAGACAAAGGTTTCCAGTGGAAAATCTCTAAGAAACACTCTTAAGCATTTATATAAAAGGACTCATGTTTTCATCTCAATTGAAATCTCTCCTTTTCCAGAGGAGTCTCCACACCACCCTTGGTGATGACGAGTATTCCAGTGCCAGGAAGGAGGTCCTCACTCACTTGTGCTCCAGACCCATGCAGGTGAGAGCTGCCTTTGCTTGGCGTTTATGTCCATATCAAGCTTACATGAAATACACACGTTTTATTTCCATATTAACTCAACCACTTGATGAGTCATTTCAAAATAAGACATCCACTATTTGAAAGAAACAGCACTCACTCTTATGTAATGATAATGGTGTATATATATATATATATATATATATATATATATATATATATATATATATATATATATATATATATATATATGACTCCCCCCTTCCTGTGTTATTGGTATTTCCAGATGGCAGTGTACTTCTGTACAGGTGTGCTGAGGGAGGAGCACCTGTTTAAGCACTATGCCCTCAATGTTCCTTTCTACACACACTTCACATCGCCCATCAGACGCTACGCAGATGTCATCGTACACCGGCTGCTGGCTTCTTCACTGGGTGGGTAGCTTCTCCACAGCAGGCGCTCCACAGTCTTCTGTCCTCTCTCTCTCTCTGTCTCTGTCTCTGTCTCTCATACACACACACACACACACACACACACACACACACACACACACACTTGAACAAAAGATACAATGTTTTGTTTGATTTGAACAGTGCTTCAATTGTGTGTGTCGCTGGGACATTTCTGGATGATATTGTAGAATAGCCACGCGGTAAAACACAAAGAAGCCTCAGATCTCACACTGAGTTGAAGTATTGTTTGTCTTTGATATTGTTTTCACATGCTTTCTGCTCCTTCTGTGTGTGTGCTGCTGGGTCAGTGTGCGTATATATGGTTGTGTCCAACTGTCCATTGTGTTCTAGTGTTACTCACTGTGTGCATTATGTTCTATTGTTACTCACTGTGTGCATTATGTTCTAGTGTTACTCACTGTGTGCATTATGTTCTAGTGTTACTCACTGTGTGCATTATGTTCTAGTGTTACTCACTGTGTGCATTATGTTCTAGTGTTACTCACTGTGTGCATTATGTTCTAGTGTTACTCACTGTGTGCATTATGTTCTAGTGTTACTCACTGTGTGCATTATGTTCTAGTGTTACTCACTGTGTGCATTATGTTCTATTGTTACTCACTGTGTGCATTATGTTCTAGTGTTACTCACTGTGTGCATTATGTTCTAGTGTTACTCACTGTGTGCATTATGTTCTAGTGTTACTCACTGTGTGCATTATGTTCTAGTGTTACTCACTGTGCATTATCTGTCTACTGAATGTCTGCATGCAGGTTGCGGCCCTCGTATAGAGCTGGCAGGAGAACAAGTCCACAAGCAGGCGTCTCACTGCAATGACAAGAAGACTGCCTCCAAGAGAGCGCAGGAGCTCAGCTCTGAGCTGTTCTTCGGAGTGTTTGTGAAGGTAGGTAACCGCTTCACAATGTACTATAGCTCCTATTATAATTCTGCTCCCAGCACTTCTCCTCACATCATTCAGTGATCACAGGAATATTATCAGGGCACTATGGCTCTGACTCTTGGTGATCTTGGAACTGAAACTTAATCTCCTACTGTACCCATTGGAAATGGCTCTGTATAAGAAATCCGTCAAGGACCAGGTTGAACCCAGGCTCTTGATGTCAGCCCACAGACTTATAGTCATGACCCAGAGTTGCGATATTCTTTGATATTCTTCCTGGGTGGTTGACCTGTCGTCTTGTCATGTGCACCGTAGGAGTGCGGTCCTCTGGACTCTGAGGCCATGGTGATGGGAGTGCTGGATCAGTCCTTTGATGTGCTCGTCCTCCGCTACGGCGTTCAGAAACGCATCTACTGCAAGGTGAGCTGCATTCCACTTCAACTACTGGTAACGTTTTCAGTGTCTTGTGTTTGTAATGATTTCTTTCATCTCTGTCTTGATTTGATATACATTTGTATATAGATGTTTTACATATTTTATTTAATGTAAAGATTTATTTTTTAATTGTTTTCATCATGACATGAGGGTAACATTATTTTAATTTTAATCTTAAATGCAATATAACGGTGTGTCCAGCTGGTCTGCAGTTCCCTTTCAGGGATGCAAACTAGATATATCCCAAAATATGGCATGATTTATTTTTCTTTCTTTTTTCTGATTTTTACCCATTTTCTCCCCAATTATACTTGGCAAATGTATCCCCATGCTGCCCTATTGGCTGCCCCAGTCGCTGCTCCACCCTCTGCCGATCTGGGGAGAGCCGAGACTAGCACCATGCACCACGCCCCAAAATAGGGCATGATTTCTGGGTGGTTATTTGTGTCTGCCCTGGTATCTGTCACCGTTTCCACTCTCCATGAGTTTGCATCCCTGCCTTTACATTGCCTCTTAGGATCTGAAAAGCTCTTTTCCGCCATCTGTTGGCCGCCTTGTTGTGCATTTGTCACAGACAGACAGAGGGCTGTGTGCACTGCACGCACACTGAAATAATCATGGCGTCGGAGCGTATTCCAGACCAGAGTGAAAATGAGACAACACAATAGAACACAGTCTGACCCATCGGTTTATTTGTCTCCTCCATCAGTCTCTGGCGGGCCTGGACACGTTCCACCATCACAAGGTGGGGAAGAAGGGAGAGCTGACTCTGGTCTGGTCACCAGAGGAGCCGCAGAAAGCCCCCGTGCAGCAGGTGAGGAGCACAGCTACTGACACACATAGCATGATGCCCCAGTAGGAATACAAAAAATTAAACAGTACATTTGACCTTGTTCTACATTTGGTAATAATTTAATTAAAGGAACTATAACAAAAGTGAGCACCTCAGATTGTTTGGTGAAAATAGCGGTGCATACAGTAATGCTATTACGTTTATTTTCTCTACAGGTAATTTCAATCTTCACCTTGGTGGAGGTGCAGCTCAGAGCAGATGGTGCGCCCATGAAATACAGCGCCGTGCTCAAGAGGCCTGATGAATATATACTATCATAAGCACATCTCTCCTTAACCCATTGATACCTGATGCAGCATTTGTGTGTGTATCCCTTTAAGACCGCGAACCGCGTTAACGCGGTTCGCGGTCTTAAAGGGATACGCACACAAATGAGGGATATACACGCAAATGCTGCATCAGGTATCAATGGGTTAATATTCACACACTTATTCACCTCTGTACACCTCAGTGGTTCTCAAACTGTTTTGGCTTCAGTAACCCCCCCCCCCCCCCCCCTTTCCCTGATTTCCAAATCCAAGCCCCCTTTAGCCGACTACATTTTGCTTGCAAAAGAAAACTAGAACATATGATGCAATGAATGAATGATAACTCGCCTTTGGAAGAATATAACGGTGTAAAATAAGAAATGGAGGGAAAGAGTTGCAGTTAGTGCCTCCCGAGCAGATTTATTTTAACGTTTCATTTTATTTTCATGATTTATTCTTACATTTTTACATTTTCCCCTTTCTCTCAAATATCCCCTGTAGTAGCGCCATGTACCCCCTAGGGGGACGCGTCCCCCAGTTTGGGAACCACTGCTGTACACACCATTTGATCTCACATGTCCAACCACAGGAATCCTAATCTCTCACAAGCTGTCCTGATGTCCTGCCATGTCCCTAATGTCAATGTCTCATCATCACACATGTAATCTCTGTGCCGCAGTTTACTGTACTGTACAGTACTGTACAATGTATCAGCACTTTAAATGGGCCACACGTCACACAAACTCTAGATCACACAAAACAAAATACAGCACTGTACCGTAAGTCTGCTTTCACATACGCATGTGGAATTGCACTTTCTTTTTAATTGATTATGGGCGCATTTCACTGCCGCCATTTTGAGTCTAAAAGGCAGGGTAAACACGGGTGCGACCAACTCATCAATTAGGGCCCCAGCACTGGAACACCTAAATGGACTGGAAGTTGGAAACCCTAATTAATCTTTTTGGTGCGCCTGTGCTACTTCCTGCCTTTTAGACATAAAATGGCTGCTGTGAAAAAGGCCTATTGGAACTGAGATGTTACATTAGTTGACTGATGGTTGGATGATGAAGGCATCTTAGCCAGGCTGTAGCTTGGAATCACTGTGATTGGGCCAGAGTCAAACTGCATTTGAAATGAGCCACATTAAGTTTCAGTGTTTGGTCCTCCATGGACCCTGTGATGGGCCCACTCTGTTTGCTGTTTTTTGGGTAGGTCACAGGGAAGTCATTCATTGTGGATTTCAAGTAGTATGTTGGTCCTGGTCTGAGTCTGAAAGCAGCAACATTGTGCGATGCATTTTATTTTGCAGTTGATTTAATGGCGTAAAGAGGTCCTTTTTTTGATGTGATATAATAGATATACACAGTTTGATGTGTGAAGCTTATAGCTTGAACTATTTTCAGTTTAACAGTAAGGTTTGGTTTCCTGCTTCTAGACTGAGGAACGCCTCAGGTTGCACAGCTACTTATTTTTGTTACTATTGTTTTTCATGTCAGGGCAAGCCGTTGACTAGCCACAGTGGCGATGATATTTCTGCTGCTTACAAACATGATTTCTAGCACTGTACAACTGTATGTTGACAGAACACACAGCAGGCACATCTCATCCAATCGAATTATACAGAACAGATGATTCAGAACATCTAATTTGCACCAGAGCCTTAAGGGCTACTGGCAGCAGTTTGTGTAGATGCTGCCGTTATTGAGGATTATGCTGAAATATTAACAAAATTAATACTAGTGTCTCTGAAAGAAAAAGACTTAATTTGAAAGCGATGTACAGATACATTTAGTCATCACAAAGATGCCTCCATGTTCAAGGCTTTACAAACACAGAATTGGGTTCTGTATCTATACCGTTTGGCCTCGGTCAGTGACACATGGTTGAGAACCACTGACCTAGTGGCTCTGCTAGTCGAGGACTCGGTTTGTCCACTTTTCAGTGTCCATCCCTAGTTGTCAGTTTAGTATTTATAGAGAATACCAATGATGATTTCACCCTTTAATATTTGTCTTCATCATTGTCTAGGAAATCTGTCTTTTGTTGATAAGCAAATCGACTTCTATTACCGTATAACATGCCATCGTTAGCAATCTGTGTTCGCTACAGCAGGGGTTTTCAAAGTGAGAGGCGAGGCTTGCCCAGGGGGCCTCGTGGAATGGAAGTGGGGGGGGAATTACATTAAGTGATCAAAAGGATGTCGCATAGAATAGCCTAAAGCTGTGAGATTTGGTTAAAGAGATACAGTCGTTTTGTGGAATTGTACTGTCCCCCCCCCCTAACGTTCCCAGAGTCAGAAACTAATGAATGCCTTCAGACAGACCATTTTTATGTATTTGGTGTAGTCTGAAGTATGTCAAACGGCAATATCAGGCTATCTTGGCTCAATTGTTCAGTCCCTATGGGATCAAATAACATAATCATGATCCCATGGGCATCCAGATATTGAGCGAGGGGGGCACCTTTTTCAAAGATTTATCTGGCGGGTGGCCCACAGTCTCAGACTTTGAAAACTCCTGCGCTACAGTGTTGTTAGATTCTGAACTATACAAAACTGGAAGAATCTAGAAGGTGCAGTTTCATTCCATTTCCTTTATCATTTATTTGCATATGGAGGGACGAATGGGAGGGACAGATACACAAACATAACATTTATCAAGAAACGTCTGATGTCATGTATCACAAAAGTTTTGTAGCCTAAGCTAATTTGCAATGCCCATCCCTAGATGTTATTAAAAGCACCTATTAAAAGCAAAGTACAGTCAAATACAGTAAACTATACAATAAAAATAAACAATGATATCATAAGATCATAAAATCATGGATGTAGACAGTGGACACAGATTGTAAGCATAGTCTAGGTTCAAGAAAGCAGGAGTGGTAGTTACTGTATGTGAGTGTTTTAAGCAACTGGTTGTTTTTGCTCGAGTGCAATGGCATGTCTCAAGCTGTCAAAATGTAGCAGTAGTGGCAAGCTTCAAAGCTTTCACTGTATCAAATCCATATTGCATAGTTCTCCTAGTTGCTACCTCATCTGTTATGACTATTTTTATTGCTTCGGGTATTCATAGTGTTTTACAGTGTTGTCATAATTTTACAAAAAGTCACATAGGACTTATTTAATTTAAACTCAGTGAAGGGGAATCTTCACATGTTTGTTGCAGACTAAGATAATATATAGCCCATGTATGTCTAGTGTGCAAGTGAGGCCAATTGTGAAATCATGGATTAACTCTGTCATTGTTTTTTTTTAATACAAGCTATGAATGTGACTTGTAATGCTGCTTCAACTTGTGAGTGGCCTTGAGATCTTAATGCATTTCATGTTGACTTGAGTTGCTTTTGATTGCTTTGTTTTATGTCTCTGTTAAACTGTTCAACCAACAACCGGCGTCTATCAGAAGCATGCACAATGAAATTGATGCTCAGCCTTTCTCTCATGTGTCTTTCTTTGGCACTTTAAGCTCGGGCTTGTTCTATGCAGCCCAAACTCATTGTGGGCCTAGTCAGAATTACTCATTGTGAATCTGGGGCCTCATTTATCAGTATGTGTGTAGAATCCCTACTAAAACTATGACTAACTTGTCCAGTGACTACTACGCCATCCAATCTGTTTCACAATGTAGTGTCATCTTGCAAAGGCACTCCACGCAAATGTAGTGATGTAAAAACAAAATTTACACAACGGTTATAAAGTAAACAAGACAATTTGATACAATAAACAAATTAGGTTTGGCGTATGACTCAGTGATATGATGACGCTCCTCCTGACATGTGAGGAGGGCGTCAGTGATGTATAGGATAGAGAATCCCCCCATAGGGAATTATTCAGGAGTCATGACATTGGTGGTGGCAGGGGAGGAGGTGGGGCGCAACAACTGCTTCAACGGCGATCACAGCAACTGTGTGGCGACAACACAATAAGAGGCGTAAAAACAAGGACTTATAATACACTTAACCGCTTAGGTGATTGGCTCAGCGGAAAAGCGAGGGAAAGGAATAGCTTGAGCTGATTGGCTATTGCCAGAGGGGTAGCGTGGGTGACTGTGAATGGATGGGGCAGAGGCATGAATGAAAGGGGTCGTGCAACCGTGCATAGCATGTTGCATGTTGGCTGGGAGATATTGAAATTAGTGTAAGACATCACTAGGCTACGGGTCAAGATCTCTAAGTATAGTCAAAAAATTGTTTGTCTTCATTTGAATGACAAAGCATTGTGGGAGGTAGAGCGATGGGCCCTGCTACATATAATTACTCTGTGTTGTCTGTTCAGAATTACGTTCTCTCTTTCTCGTGCGCAAAGGAGTGCGAGTGTGGTGAGGCAGCCAAAATCTGACATTTAAATTTCAAATCATACCCTTTGATTGAATGGTGATAAGAACATAATTGACACACAGAATTAGCAAGCAGACTACAGAGATTACACAGAAATTTTAATGACAGAAATGGGTGAAGAATTAAGCACAGAATCCATAGTTAATCAACCTCCCTGGGCCTGCCTGTGCGCAGTTTGGCACAGTGGCCAAGGGGAGGAGAGGCACACCGCTGCTGAGAAGTGAATACTGATTGATACATGAGGTTTAAAGTGCAATGTTATAATACATAATATTCTGATTATCACACCAAATCATGCCACTCTACATTTTCTTGTGAATTGATAATCAGGCTCATTTGTGGTAATGTCATGTGGTGATTTGCATTGACCATTGGTTGGATTTGGGCATGTAGGGGACGGGATCCACGTCTGTCAGGTGCGCAAGCAGTCACTGGATAGGTTAGTCGTTCTTTTAGTAGAATCCTTAGTAGGGATCCTATGCACAGTTGTTCTTGAGTGAATCTAATTAACACAGTTTTTAGTGCAGCACATGGCATGGCTACATGTTAAAATGGGATTTTGTTTCACTCTGAGCCAAATTTTTCATTTATTTTGCTCATAAACTGTGCCATGTAGTTTCCATCCAATTAAAGAAGGATAATAAGCTGCTGCCCCCGCACAATTATATATATATATATTTTTTTGTGTGTGTGTTGTAGATTCAAACAAAGTCCTCCTTTTTTCTCCCTTTTGTTTTGACCAAATGACCAAGGCTCATTACTAATAGCAGTTTCATGCCCCTTGTTAAGCAACTACTAGTTTAATGTTTTCATGTATTGGACTAAAGACTATATGAATTGACAATATGTAACGGCTAGTCATGAGTTTTAAATGTATTTTAAAATGACAACTTAGTTATAATTGTTTGCAAAGACTGGAACAAAGCAACTGTACCTTGACCTAAAATTACAAAAAAACGATTTAAAATCTAAGTGTACATTAAGTGAATCCACTAATAAGGGTTGAAGTGTAACTTCTGTAGGCCTTTTGAAAGGGTTTTAAATTGTTATTGTCAATGTAACTTTTATTTGGTTCAGTAATGAAAGCATCTGTTTTGTGTAGTTACAACATACAAGGCAATACTTGTTACTAGATAAATAAATAGATACATGAGGTCCATAAGGGTGTTTGTAATTCATTTCTGCTGAATGTGACTCCCATCAACTTACATTACCGTAATTAAACTGCACCTCCGCCCCATCTGAACATGTTTATTTTAGATAATGAATAAATATAACCAATGTGTTCTAGATTAGCAGGGAGTGTCATTTATAAATCATAAACCTCTTTCACTGCATTTATAGATGGGACTTCTGATAGTCTGTCACTGTGTCAAAGTTGAGGGCTTGTCTTTATGAGCTTACTTGCATACTTTCAATACACTAGGCATCTCCATTGTAAGATGGCACTCCTCTCATGGTGAGAGGGGGGCATTTGTATAGGCTAGGATAGAGAATTCCCCCCTCTGTATAGGCTAGGATAGAGAATCTCCCCCCGCCCCCCCGTGGAGGATTCAGGAGTCAAGAAGACTCATTGGTGGTGGACTGGGGAGGTGGGTAGGGTGAAACGACAGCTTCAGGGGAGACGAACAGCTGTGATGCCAACTGCTGCTATGCTATGATCCAGCCAAGGAGGGAGGTGACGTAAAACCCTCGCTATATGTACTAGGATGAACTGACGTCATACTTGACTGACGTCACGGGCTGATCAGATATGACAATATGGCGGCCTTCATGATTGAAATTCGATTTCTGCAAGCCACACTTCAATCATGAGAGACCAGTTGGTAAGATTTAACAAGCAGCTTTATTCAGCAAATTGCATGGCAACTACTTTGGCGTATGACTCCATTGTAAGATGGCTCTCCTCTCGTGGTGAGAGGGGGGCATCTGTATAGGCTAGGATAGAGAATCCCCCCCGTAACATCTTTATACTATCGGAGTGATTTTCCCTGTTTGAAGAAGTCTAGAAATTCTCGAATGTAGCATCTGGGGAAAATGCATGCAGTGTTGACCTACACCCAGCTACTGTAGGGACTGCTCAAACTCATTTTCAATTTGCAGTGATGACGAGCCTAATCTCAGTGGATACACACTGTAGGTAACTCATATTTACTTACACCTGGTCGTACTGACTGTTTTAGATACCCTATTCGTAGCTCATGCTGTCGCCTCCCTACCACAGTAGGTAACTGCCCTGAGTGACGCAGAATGTTTATGAGGCAGTAATATATAGTCATGATTCACAGCCCAGGAAATCCTACACTAAGCAGAATGTGACGTAAGCGATAACCGCCGCACGGGAGATAATCCGAGTATCATGGAAGACAGGTTTTGGACCTTCTTCAGTTCAGAGATGATTAGTTTGGCCGTGTATTTACAGCTTTATTGCTGATAGTCTGTGGGAGGTCCGGCAGCGTCTCTACTGATTCACACAGCCAGGGTCCAAAGGGCCCTGTTCTCCTTAGAGCACGCCCTGTTTGACCATGGCTACAGCAAAGTCATAACAGGACATTTGTCTGATGTGTCTTTTATTGTAATAATGTAATGCTTTTATGCTCCATATAGAACATGGCTGACATGGGTATTGCTGACTCACAGCCAGGTAATTTCTGGAGCTTGTCATTACAGGATTGTTAATGGTTTCCCCATCAGGCCAAAGTCCACATAACACATACTGTAAGTGTAGTAATGATACTCTCTGAGTTAATTGTAAGATGGGGATGCTACCCTCAAATCCCAAAACAGGACAAAGATGTTTACGGCACCAGGAAGAAGCCTCTTGCTGGGTATTGACTCGCTCAGCCCTGCATAAGGAGTGACTCTTACAGTACATTTCAGCCGTCCTCTTGCGTCTGTCCCAGCCAGTTCAAAGTCAAAGTGCCATAAAAGAAAATCTGTCAGTCATAGGAACCGCTTCCTCCTTCCTCGTCTCCAGCCGGACTAGAAGAACTTCAGGATGAAAACACACGAGCAGACTGAAGGAGCGCGACTTGAATGAAGATCGTTGGCTAGAGGGATCGTCAGGTAGAGCTTTAATTGATCTTTATGTATATTACATGTGTGCTCGTTAACCAGCGCCAGGAACACAACGTGTCACTTGTTCCCCGCCGTGTCAAATGTAATTCATTGGGATGATTGTATATCCCGATGTTATATTGCATACCTGTGTTCTTATTCAACTCCTGCTGTTGAAACCAGAAGAAAACCGTTGGTCCAAGCTGCATCTGGTATTGATGATTTTACACAAGCGAATTCAGTCTCGCTAAGCACATGTACATTACGTTTCTGTCGCTCACTTTTGTTATTTCTTTGACATTGACCAAGTTGTAAAGTGGATTTGTTTTATTTAGGTGATAGGAAAGCGGCAAGTTGGTGATGCTGAGAAAGGTAAGGCTGTTTTTTGTGCTAAACACAGGGTTCTGCCAAGGTGCAATCAATCAATTATTTGATTTGTGTGAAGTCCTTGGAAATGAAATTTTTTTTGCTTGAAAAAGTGCTTGAAGTGCTTAAATAGTGAATTTATTAATGTCTGTATGAACGCTGTAAACAGACGCCCTCAGGACTGACTGTACTATGTGTATGGATTTTATTGAAGAGGATATTGCTTGCTGGGAAGCCCTGCTGTTCAGTTGGCACTGTTCCTGGATATAGCACACCTCATTCCAGGAAATAGTGTAAACCGAAAGGGAAAACCCATCGTACATTCTGGATTAGCACATTACAAAAAAGACGGATTCAGCGGATTCATTGACATGTTTACCCTAAAATCATGACGCGGCTCCTCACTCCATGATCCATGTTTTCAGGGTGAGTGGGTGTGGGTGGACTCCAATATTGGGGTGCCCATCGGAGCCCGGGTCAGAGTGACCAACTCCAATCACCGGATACTGGTGGACGATGAGGGAAAGGTCGGTGAATACCCCGTCACACAAGGTCTCAGGTCATTTATTGTTACTGTACCTGTACAGTATGTATCATAATCCCTTACATCTCCCAGGAATGCAGCCTGTCCCAGGAGCAGGAGGCCTCCGTGCGGGTCATGCACCCCACATCAGTGGAGGGGGTGGATGACATGATCCAGCTGGGGGACCTGACCGAAGCGGGCCTGCTCAGGAACCTGCTGGTCCGACACAAGCAGGGCATCATCTATGTGGGTCACCTCACTAACACCCACACTACCCTAACACCCCATTTACACCTGGTTTTTAAATGCGACCATTATCCAGATAACTTATCCTTCACTAAATTACTTATTCAGGTGGATTTGTTTCCAGTGCCTGTTAGGGCTGTGAATCTTCACTGGCCTCACGATTCGATTCGATTACGATTCATCTGTCAACGATTCGATTCGATTCGATTAAACGATGCATCACGATGCATCTTAAATCGATGCATCACTTTTTCCGCAATACATGATTTATTTTTTCTCACTTTCTTTTTTCTTACTGTGTGGCTACTTTTAAAATAAAAGTGCATTTGGAATTGCATTGTATTATGATCCATAATTAAAATAAACAACTGCATGTACTTACATTCTATTTTATTTGATTATAATTTTTTTTTTTTTTTTTTTTTTTTTAATAATCGATTTTTAATATTTGTTAATCGATGCAGAATCGTGCACGTCCGCATCGCGATGCATCTTATAATCGATTATTTTTGACACCCCTAGTGCCTGTAAGGAGGCAGACATCGCTTCCCCTTTTTGACTTTGCTCATAATTGTTTGTCTTGTTACATTATGTCATTTAGCCAATGCTTTTGTCCAAAGTGGCTTACAATAGGTACATTTTGTCTTCATCAGCTAAGCCTTCAATAGGAATAAGTAGCATTTGTGGAATCACAATATATTCCCCCTAGATTACTACTGCAATCTAAATTTAAAATGTTAAGCATTACAGCAAGTAAAGCTGCTATAAATTGCCTATTTATTCGGTCAACTTTTCAAGATTGTCAGTCCTAAATGTCTTACAGAAAAATCTTTCTGATTGTGCCAGACCTACACAGGCTCTGTGCTGGTGGCAGTGAACCCGTATCAAGACCTGCCTATATATACAGGTGAACAGGTGAGTCTGTACACACACTTTTCTTTTGCTGTCGTTGATCATGGAAATACAACTTTAGGCCATTATTTAGGCATCTAATAAGTTGAATCTACCTGCAACCCACTATGGGAGGAAGATTAGTTGCATGCTATTGTCCTTCAGGTGAGGCTGTACCACGGTCACAAGCTTGGGGAACTCCCTCCGCACGTCTTTGCCATCGCTGATAGCTGCTACTCCAACATGACACGCTACCGCAAGGACCAGTGCTGCATCATCAGGTCAGAGCAAACCCACCAGACAGGAGCCCCAAAAATGCACATATCGTGCCTGCTAACTGTTGCCCATAGTCAATGTTCTCGTGTAGAATTAATGGTGTATTAGGGTATTATGCAGGCAATATTTTCATTCATTCATTCATTTATTCATTCATTCATTCACCCTATCTGTCAGTGGGGAGTCAGGAGCGGGGAAGACGGAGAGCACTAAGCTGATCCTGCAGTACTTGGCAGCAATCAGCGGTCAGCACTCCTGGATCGAACAGCAGATACTGGAGTCCAACCCCATTCTAGAAGGTACTGGAGCTGCAGAACTGCAGAGTCCAGTATTTAAACATCTAAGACAGTGATACTCAACTTGTGGCCCGCAGGCGCCCCCTGTGTGGCCCGCGATGGAATTGCAATTTTTTTTTTTTTTTATGTTATTTTAATTTAATTTTACAGTGCACCTGAATGCAACATGCAAGATACCCGCTGAATAAGTGTCCAAATGTTCATGTCATTCTGGCCAATACTCCACTTCTGTTATAGCATTTCAGTCTGGAATATGGAATATCTTTCAATAATCTATGATTTAGCTGCTAAATTGTCAAATACCGTTGTCTGCTCGCTACCCAGGTACTTAACCTAACTAACTATCCGGTGTGCACAACATTGTCAGACTAAACTCCAGCTGACACCCCAAAAACCTACAATCCGCTACAGAAAAATGTATATTGTTTGTTTATTAACTGGCCCATGGCCTTCTATCATTTCACGAAAGTGGCCCCCGGGCAAAGCAAGTTGAGTATCCCTGATCTAAGACATGCATACATCCATGGACTCTCAACTTACAGCACACATACTGTGAGTGCCTTTTGAAACACACACACACACAGACAGACACAGACAGACACACACACACACACACACACACACACACACACACACACACACACACACACGCAGAATAGTGGTTAAAAGTTAAAAAACAGCTGAAACAAGTGTTCAAATGTCCCTACTCTGTCCCACACAGCTTTTGGAAACGCTAAAACAATTCGCAACGACAACTCCAGTCGCTTTGGGAAATACTTGGAGATCTTCTTCAACAGCGACGGAGTGATTGAAGGCGCTCGCGTGGAGCAGTATCTTCTGGAGAAATCTCGCGTCTGCCATCAGGTAACACAGCCCCGTCCAATCAAAACAAGCTCCGCTATCTCTCCATAGGGTAAATCTATATAGACCAACATAGGTGTGGTGGCACCGAGGGGATCACATGATTATAGCCTTGAACAGCTGTTAACATAAACATGCTACTACATGCTACTGCTGTTAACGCCTGGACATAGGGGGCATTGGGACTCTCACTCACCTGCAGAGAAAACGTTCATTGAGTCACTATGCAGTGTTGTAAAAACTATACAAGCCATGTGAGACTTTACTAGCTCGTGTCTCAGTGTTCATTTGCGGTCCTTGACTGAATACCCGTGATACCTTTGGAATGGAAATGGTCTAATTTTACCTTTGTTTGGCAGTAATAAATGTGAATTCTTGCTCCATAACCCCAGGCCCTGGAGGAGCGCAACTACCACATGTTTTACTGCATGCTGGCAGGACTAACAGCAGAGCAGAAGAAGTCTCTGAGCCTCGGGGGTGCCAAAGAATACAAGTTCCTCTCGAAGGTATTACAATAGCTACAGTATGTGCCACAGTATCTATTTGTTTTTTTATTGATGTTAATATTTGAGATGAGCTGATACTGTACAGTAGCATTGTCTTATAGACGCAGTGATACCATGTATTAAACCAGTTGTGCCTGGAGATATTACAGGAAATCTGATCAAATGAATACAAAGACGTTTCCTCACATTCACTAAAACATGTTAGATCATCTCTATGTGCAGTAAATCGTAATGTAAATCTCTGTGTGCTGTAGGGTAACTGTATCCTGTGTGAAGGCCGTAACGATGCCAAGGACTACGACCGCATCCGCACGGCTCTGAAAATCCTGACCTTCTCAGACCACGAGTGCCTGGAGATCCTCAAGCTGTTGGCAGCCATATTACACCTGGGGAACGTCTGCTTCCAAGGTGAGCCTCACTGGGTGTACACAGTTACAGGGCATCTGTAGGATTTTGTGGTAGTCGTTTACTTGAGTTGAGTTTACTTGAGTTCACTTTAGTTCAGTTTGACAAATGTAAAAATGCAATCGTTGGGGCAGTGGTGGCCTAAAGGTTAGAGAAGAGAGCTTGTGACCAGAAAGTCATCGGTTCAATCCCCGGGACCGGCAGGATAAAGCTGGGTGGGGAAAGTGAAAAAGCAGTGCTTGTCCCTCGCTCATTACCACTACTGAGGTGCCATTGAGCAAGGCCCTGAACCACAACCGCTCCAGTGGAGCTGCTCAGTGGCCAGCAGATCAGACTGTGGTTGTACTGGTCAGCTTCCAGTTATGAATGTGTGTGTGTGAACAGGGCGCTCCTGACAAAGAGAGCATTGCTCAGTGAGACTCCCCCGGTATAAATAAAAATAAAAGGTATGCAAAAAAAACATGATTGTAATTCAGGGGAAGCATAAATTATTACACAATAAATAAAGTAATACTACTAAAGCATTAATATGCTACATTATGATTCAATACAAAAAGGTAACAAACACACAGTACATACATAACCACACTGCAATGAGCATTTGATATAACACTTGACACACATTTAATATGCAGGGGTTCATTGAGAGTAAAGGTGCCATACATACCATAGGATTACCTTCAATTAATCTGTCATATGAAATTAGAAAATTCCATTTTAAACCCTACATTTTATTTTATTTATGTATTTATTTATGTATTTATTTATTTATGTATTTATTTAGTTTATTTATTTAATTTATATATTTATTTATTGTCTCAGACTTTTTCATAACACTATAGTCCAGACAATTTGGCTTGGATAGCAAAGATCGGCTTAATTTGTAATAAAAATGTTGTTGTCAATCGACTTGTACTTAGTATATTTTGATTAATCCAACACATATGAT
Source organism: Poromitra crassiceps (assembly GCF_964638095.1). NCBI lineage: Eukaryota > Metazoa > Chordata > Actinopteri > Beryciformes > Melamphaidae > Poromitra > Poromitra crassiceps. The sequence continues at coordinate 17,197,846 of NC_139639.1, forward strand.
ACCATCACAGTGTCTTAAACGTGTGTTCCCACCAGCCACCACCCTGAACAACATGGACAGCAGTGATGTCAGCAAATCAGAGCACTTCAGCCTCGCCGGCACGCTGCTGATGGTAGGCGTTTCTTCACTTACACGTTATCTGTTGTGATTGTTGACCCACTCTTGTTGGCCCCATCGTTATTGTGAAAGAGGAGACACTGAAGGGACGTCAGCCTCTAGTGGCAGGAATTGATCGTCATTCGTCAAACATGAGATAATGCTGATGTAATGCTGATGCGGGCCCCCTGTCTGCCTCCTCCAGGTGCAGCATGCGTCCCTGGCCAATAGTTTGACCCACCGCTCCTTCCTGACCAACAGAGAGCGGGTGACCAAACCCCTCAGCTCTGCACAGGCTTCTGACTGCAGAGACGCCTTCGTCAAGGTAATGAAGCTGATCCAATGACAATAAATCAATATGTAGTGTGTTTCCTTATTGTCTAAGACATTGACCTGCAGCATCAAAGGACCATTACACTGGGGAGGGACACTGAACATGCATGTGGGACGAGCATGCCAATCCAACCATATTAGGGCTCTAGCTGTTTTAACCCTTACTTATTTAATGCCTACTTAACACCCCTCATATTCGTGTATATATTGTATATATTGGACTGCACTTGCATTGTTGTGATTTCTTCTTTTAGATATTTTCCTATTTTCCTTTACTAGAGTACTGATATGATCGCTACGGTGCATACTTACACGAAGACAAATTCATTAATCCATGTTCTCAGACTATGCCGTGTTAGGTTCTTGAATTTTGAGGGAATTGGGTGAATTGAAAATTCTTGAAAAGTCCTTGAATTTGATGTTTAAGAAGGTGTGGGAACCCTGAGAATTCCAAACTAAGCAGTGATGTGTGTTTGATCTCTCAGGCGATCTACAACAAGCTGTTCATATGGATCGTTGAGAAAATCAACAGTGTCATCAATAAGAAGTCATCGAAAAGCCCTAAATCCTCCTGTCACTCTATCGGCCTTTTGGATATCTTCGGGTTTGAGAACTTCACCACAAACAGGTTAGCAGATTTTGCAGCACTACCTGAACATCGATGCTACTATATCACAACTTGGCAATTTCTCCAGTGAATGATCAAATGTCACCCTGTCATTTTTCAGTTTTGAGCAGCTGTGCATTAACTTTGCCAATGAGCAGCTACAACAGTTCTTTGTGCGGCACATCTTCAAGCTGGAGCAGGACGAATACCTGAAAGAGGATATTGTGTGGACCAACATCAGCTTTGGCGACAACCAGCACATCCTGGACCTGCTGGCTGGGAAATCCTGTAACCTGCTGGCCCTGATTGATGAAGAGAGCAATTTTCCAAAGGTATTGTTACATAGCGTTGGCCTTATCAGTTCATAAATCTAACACTAACAAATGGATGATGTTCATATGATGTTAAAGTCTGCCAATGCAAATCAAATCGCCTTGTGTAAGGACTTTTTGTAAGTGTCTCTTTTTCTTGACTAATGGAGTGATCTGCTTATTCCTCCTATTCAAGGTAGTGGCTAATTTCTAGAAAATACAAAAATGAAACTGCATTGGAAAGGGGAAACTATCTCACCCCAGTGGTGGAATTTCTTAACGTTTTTTTTTAACACAATTTAATTTAACGCCTAAATATAGGAATAAACGGCTTGTTAAGTTGGAAATATTTTGCAGCAGATGTATAACAATTTAAGGTGACATTGCACAAATGTAAACCTATTTATGTGCTATTACAATGTACTTTATTCAGTTCATTATTCAGATTTTCCCCGAGTGTTGTATTTAATATAATTCGTTGTTTTGTTGGGTCACAGGGCACAGACATCACTATGCTGAACAAGATGAACCAACAGCACCGCAAGAACAAATCCTATATCGCCTCCAAGAGTGAACGTGACACGGACTTCGCCATCCGCCATTTTGCTGGGGTGGTTTACTACAACTCTGAAGGTACACGAACAAATTTAAATGGATCCCAGACAGATAAAACATTTACAGTCTATGTAAAGTTCAGTCATGTTCTTTTCTTCCATTCAGGATTCCTGGAGAAGAACAGAGATGCTGTCAACTCTGACATAATCAAGATGATTGACACGTCCACCAATAAGCTGCTTCGTAAGATATTTGAGAAAGAGCTTTCGACCAATGGAGTGAAGGCTCCTGCCAACAAAAGGATCATCATGACGCCCATAAGCTCTCTACGGGTATGAAAGTCTGATCCGGTTTGAGTAGAAACTCAGTAGCAGCTCTCTCTGTAAGGGGAGTTGACTTATCAAATCAATGTACAACCATGATTTCTTGGGGAACAGAGACAGCCTTCTCCCATCTCTGATCACTGCAAAACATAGCCACCTTAGCAAGTAATTTAATTTCATATTCAGTGATACAGTATGTCAGATCACCACACTGGTATTACACTGGTATCAACAAAATGAATTGAGAAGAAGTTGATTTGTGTTAGAATAAAGTGAAATGATCTCACCTCCTTCCTTGCTTTCAGCAAGCACAATAATAATAGATTGTATGAGATTTTAAGATCTGATAGCCTCTTAGATGGATATTTTTTGCAGTGTACATTGGTATCGCAGGAATGAGAATGATAACGATCGTGGTTGTCTTGGTTGCCACTGTATTACCGACTCAGCATCATGACATTAGTCTTCTCTCTCCATCATCCACTGCAGGCCCAGAGTAATGGCCGTAAGCAGGTGCCGACACTGAGCGGTCAGTTCCGCCAGTCTCTGGACTCCCTCATGAAGGCCCTCTCTATCTGCCAGCCATTCTTCATCCGCTGCTTCAAACCCAACGATGGCAAGCAGTCTCAGGTGAATGACACAAGTTTGCGCTGGAGGAACAGCGCCCTCTTTCTGTTTTGTGACCAGCAGATTTCCTGCAGAATCCACCCTGCTGGCACACAATGTAAATGCAGTGTAGAGGCTGGTAGAAGCTGCCTACTGTATCTTCTAGAGACAATCATGGTCTTGTTAATTTACATGAACTAATATACTAATGTCTCAAAATTATTATGGTAATGTTGGTAAAGGAAATTGTTATTTACTGATGGTAAGATGCTACATGTAGCAGTTTTAACGTTATATATATTTGTTATATATACTATATATATATATATATATATATATATATATATATATATATATATATATATATATATGTGTGTGTGTGTGTGTGTGTGTGTGTGTATATATATATGTGTGTGTGTGTGTGTGTGTGTGTGTGTGTGTGTATATATGTGTGTGTGTGTGTGTGTGTGTGTGTGTGTGTGTTTTATTGCCATATACTCCAAATTATAACTATATAATCTCGCAATATCCACAAATATATAAGCACGAGATCTGAAGTGGTGATTTTGCATTTGTGCTATTGCATTCTGGAAAATGATGAATTTTTCCATAAGTAGCTGCATGCCATATAAGTGAGTGAGCTAAGCCCTGTCCCGCTCTCCTGCAGGTCTTTGACAGAGAGCTGTGTATGCGCCAGATGAGGTATTCCGGCATGATGGACACCGTCCGCATCCGCAAGCTGGGCTATCCCATCCGCCACACCTTCCGGGAATTCCTGCAGCGCTACAGGGTGCTGCTGAAGACGACCACCTGTGATCCCAGAACTGTAAATGTCATTGAGATCAATAGAAACGTCTTATATCTGTGACACAACGAGAATATGACTGCAGCATCTTGCTCTCTAGATAATAGATGTGCCTGTGATAGATAGATGGGCAGATTACTCCCTTTTTCTCTGTCTCAATCCCCCGGAGGAAATAGGGCTGTCGTCGCGGCCTTGTGTTCAACACTTATCAAAGAAATGCCTTGTTGTTCCTCCAGGAGCCAGCTGTGCATTGTTGTGAAGCCATCTGCAAGGCGGTGATTACAGGGAAGAACGACTGGAAAATAGGCAGGACCAAGATTTTCCTGAAGGTGCAGAAACCTTATATGCATTTTTGCACTGTGACAACTCAAATAAATGATACCCATCTTGTACCGCAGCAGTTGTTTAGTTCAACATAACAAAACATGATTGGACATTTTATCATGAACTAATGGCACAGAAGAATATCTTCATGTTTACATGTATTAGACTTTGTATTTATACCAGTACTCTGCACCAATCTTTAGTTTAGTATTTTAAGGATTTATTTAATCACACAATACGTTATTTCAGTCTTGAGTCTTGTATGATAAACAGATTATTTGAGTAGTGGCTAAAATGGCTCCTAGTTGAGTTGGGGACCGTCCTCGTGGGAATACAATCACAACGACCTTTCACCTTATTTCAGGATGTCCACGACACTGTCCTGGAACGGGAGAGGCAAAAGGAGCTCGACAGGAAGGCCCTCATCATCCAGAGGGTGATGCTGGGACACCATGACAGGTACAGAGATACCAGAGGGTGATGCTGGGACACCATGACAGGTACAGAGATAGGGCCAAAAGAGACAGAGCAGAAACTGGGAAAGGTTATGGTGGAGATACGAGCATGTGGACATCGGGTCCAGGAGAGGACTGGGAGATGGCTTGGGTCGCAAAGACGAAATCAAAGAAATCAAATAGTTATGGGTAAAATAGATTAGTTACAGTACAGATACACACATACCTATAATTACAAGTTGAGACACTTCGAACAGACATAAAAAGTTATTTTTTGGCAACAATGGCGTGGAACCAAAGAGACTTGGAGAGATGGAGTGTGGACGGTGGTTGATCAAAGTGGATGATTTTTTTTAACTTCCCCCCTCTCTTTGTAGAAAGTGCTTTTTGCAGAAGAAGAGGGCAGCTGTGGTGCTGCAGAAACACTGGAGAGTTGCCAGGGAGAAGAAGCAGCAGAGAAAGGTGTGGTGCTGTCACAACTCCAGTTAAAACAAAAAATAACTACCGTAAATTCCGGACTATAAGCCGCACCGGTGTATAAGCCGCACCTGCAAAGTTGACTATTTTTTTCTTATATAAGCCGCACCGGACTATAAGCCGCGGGTGTTTTAATGTTTTTTTTTTTTTTTTTTTTGTGTTTTAATGTTTAATTACCATATGTAAGGGTTCATGCACAGAGGGGATTGTCGGGAAAGAGATGGCTGTTTGAGGAAGCTCCCATTTATTAACATTTCAACAAAACAACATAACACAACACCACCTGTGTTGTTATTTACAGTGCACACAGTGTCATACAGTGTCATACAGTGTGGTGAAAAGAGGGCAAGAGAGGAAATTAAAACAGAAGTGGATTTATAGTTAGAAAGAGTGCTAAAAAAGAGAGATTTTTTTTTTTTTTTTTTTTTTTTTTTTTTTAAATCCATAGATAAGCCGCACCGTTATATAAGCCGCAGGGGCCAAAAAAGGCCAAAAAACGGGAAAAAAGGTGCGGCTTATAGTCCGGAATTTACGGTACTCTCTCTCTCTCTGCTCTTGACATTTGCCACACTAAGGAGACACCTTGTGTCCAATCAAATGGACTTATCTCGGTTCGGCTGACCTCGTCCTTTCATTCCTCCCTTGCTCCAACTAGCTCCGGCAAGGCTTTGACCGCCTGGCAGCTGTGATCCGTGGCCGGCGGCTCCACCTACACTACCAAAGAGCGCGAGAAGGAGCAGTCACCATACAGCGTCAGGTATGCAAATAGCTTGGCACACTGTGTGTCTTCTTCTTCTTCATTTTTGCATGTTTTAGAGATGACAGATACATCTTCTCAGGTTTCAGGTAAGAAAAGGACTTAAGGGGGAGTGTGGATAGTGTAGAGTTAAAAGCACTCGCCTAAGGGAACTAAGGGGATAGCATGACCCTCCCACCACGTGCTACGTCCTGCCGGTGAAACTCCTCGCTGTCAGGTGAAAAGAAGCGGCTGGTGACTGCACATGTGTTGGAGGAAGCATGGAGGGGGTGGAGCAACGATCGGGACAGCAGGGGGAATTGGCCAAGTACAATTGGGGAGAAAATGGCAGAAAAATCAGGAAAGAAAGGGAAGTAAAGACAGTTCACCCCAAATATTTTCCCTCTTATCTATAGAGCTATTTATCCATTTAGATCATTTTGGTGTGAGAGTTTTGGAGTTATCACCCGTATAGAGATGTCTGCCTTCTATCAAATACAATGGACCTGGATGGCACTCGGCTTATGGTGCTCAAAGTGCTCAACAAAACTACACCCGCTAGTAGTTTCATCAAAAGAGACATTGCTGTTGCTTGTTTGTTGTTGTTTTTGGGGGGGGTTTTACTCACTTTGAGCACCACAAGCCGAGTGCCATCCACTAGTGTGGATGGATAAATAGCACTACAGGTAAAAGGAAAATTTTGGGGGTGAACTGCCCCTTTAACTTATTTTGCATATTATTGAGGCAAAAACAACTCTTTTAAAACACACACAACACAACTAAAAAAGAGTATGATGACTAATAAATGCTGGTGAACTGTAGGTGCGAGGCTACCGGGCGAGGAAGAGCTGGAAGAAGAAGAGAGAGGCGGTCATATTGCTGCAGGCGTGCACCAGAGGCATGCTGGCCAGAACAATGGCTAAAAGGATGAGGACTGATGTAAGTGTTTGAAGTCTGAAACTGGAAAAGATTGAAGCAACATGAAGGAACGACCGTGTGTTCATGCATTTGCGTACTATACCCCCCCAACCACCCCCCCCCCCCCCCCCCCCCCCCCACCAGGCCTTCCTGTCAGCCCAGGAGCAGGAGGCTCGAGAGGCCACGGCGTTGGAGCTCCAGATCCGACTGGAGAAACTTATCGCCCTATCGAAGCAGGCCACCAAGGAGCCCGAGCCAATCAACGAGCAGGAAATGGTGGAGAACATGTTTGGTCTCATCCCCACAGCCGCCGTGGCCGTGGGAGGACGGAAAGGACCGGCACCAGAGGGCTTTGAGGTTAGTCTGCAGCTCTGAATTGGACTGAGCAACACGATGTTTGACGATGCTTTCTTTGTCAAGGTAGAAAGAATGAGCTATTATTCATGTTTCGTGACCTTGCGAGGCAGCTGGATTTGCGCGAGATCATGAGATCACGATCACATGACAAATCCATCTTGTCACGCTGGTTTGAATCTGAACCATCAGTGGTTCGCACCACTCAGCGTCCAGAGGCAGCTACAGGCGGGATTTAGGTGGTACGACAGCGAGAAGCGAGCCCGTGATGGACATGATAGACAGATGGTTCAGCCAATCACCTGCCAAGTAGCTTTTTGAAAAGTGCCTGGCCCTTTCAAAGGTTTGCCGAACGCATTCTGAGATGGTTCTGTGAAAAGAAACCATCTGGCAGTGTCAGGTTGCATGTTTCTGCCCCACAATGCGTATTGTCAAATTTTTGTATTGCGATATATTGAATTTCGTAATGTATCGTCCCATCCCCAGAAGGAACCAATCATATGTTCTCGAGTATGCAATCTGTTGACATGAATAGAATTTTATCATACATTATTAGTTAACTGACTGTCCTATTGGTATGCCCTCCACTACAACTTATTATATTAGGATGTGGAGCACAACACACCAGAGCCGGTGGAGGAAGCCGCAGTCGACACCTCGGAGCCCGAGCCCGAACCCGAGCCCGAGCCCAAGCTGGAAGCCCCGGCCTCGATTCCATTACCGGAAGACGACGAGGACGAGGAGTACGACGACAGCAATGAGGAGTTTTCCTTCCTCAAGTTCACCTCACTTCACTTCCAGGGCAACGCCACTCACACACACATCACGCAGAGACTCAGGCAGCCGCTGCTGCCCCACGAGGATGAGGGCGACGCACTGGTGAGAGGATGCAGAGCAGAGACAGACAGCTCTCTTAACCATCAACTATTCAATACACAACTAGTTACACCTTCCAAAGCTTTCCTACTACTGTATTGCTACCCTATGGCTGCAGTCTGATGTAGTGGTACATAAAAAGCTGCGTATACTATGATGATATAATTGGTACCTACCTACTCACTTGGATGAACCACCCCCCTCCCACACACACACACTCTGCATATATCTCCTCCTCTCTCACATCCATGTTGTCCTCCCACCCTCCAGGCATGTCTAACAGTGTGGTGGATCATTCTGCGCTTCATGGAGGACATCCCGGAGCCGAGACGCCCGGAGCAGAGCACCCCCACGTCCAGCCAGCGCTCCCGCTTTCTGAGTGGGCGGCAGGACAGGAGGCTGAGCAACCTGGTGGGACTCGACCAGGTAAAGCAGTGAACTGTGTGGATGCCAAGAGTACTACGTTTCATTGCCACACGTCATTCCTGACAGCCAAAAATACAAGTATGTGATCAATCAACAGACAATGGCAATGTGGCTCATTGGTTTAAGGCCTATGCAACACTACGAGAATATTATGAATAAATGTTCAACCAATATAGGATTTTGAAGATAGCAATTCTGATATTCTTGGATCAAAGCTGCCGAAAAGCCTATGAAACAGCATTTAGACCATGGAATCCAATTAAGATGTTGCATTAGAATTAAAGCTGCATTCAGCGATGTTTTTGTGTTAAAATAAGTGTTAAATGGCTCTATATTCTGACAGCAATCACTGAAATAGAGTGTTTGGTCAGTGACTTCAAACCCCCACCCTCCACTGTCCTCGATATCTCTCTCCTGTAGTCCTGCATGCAGGGCGGACGTTTCTCCGCAAATGTAACTCGTAGAGGCTCATGGATGGCGGCATTGGATTTGGGGTGAAAAAATACATCTAGTCCTTTAAAGGCATCGCGATTGGACCTTCCGTTTCTCAGAAAATGTCAATTGTTCTCTGATTGGATCAAAATTGGCACCGACCTCAAACTATCCAATCAGGTGGACGACACTGACAGGCTAATTGATGCCGATATATCTCCAAACCAATATATTGGTCTAACCCTGTTACAAATGTCTTCTTTTCTCCTGCTGTGGAATACAGACTGACAGCTGAATGCCATGCACCAGTCATTCCTCTCAGCTAAAAATAATCCAATCTGTTTTTTAAATAGAAAATACTGAGGAAGAACAAGAAGAAGTTTGGAGGTGGAATGAGAAGAGCCTCTGCTATTCTCGAGGAGGTTAGCCATCATGCTGCTGTCATATTCCTCGCTAACACAAAGCTGCAGTCATTCTGTTGATTCCAGTTTAAATGACATGCTTCTCATTCTCTGTGTTTGAATAATCCACACCAGCCGGAGGACATGACAGAAGAAGAGCACGTCCTGATAGGAGAGGGCCCGACGCTGGACCGACCGCTGTCATCTCTTGAAAAACTGCACATCATCGTCGGTTACGCTCTATCAAGACGCGACATAAGGTAGAATAGATATTATGTGGGGAATACAGATGTGCAATGTGAGTATATAATGGAGGTTATGTTACGCATATATTTGTGTCGGCAAAATAAAATGTATGTTGCAGCAAAATGACTTGTAATCCAGGTTACATACAGTATAACCTTCTTGTGAATTGCGTATAGATGATGCTTTTACACCCGTGGAGTTTAATGGCAAGAAACACACTCAATGTTCAGTTGTTATCTCTGTCCTGTTTGCATTGGCTTCTTGTTATCTGTGTGCATATATGACTGTTTGTGTTTCCGTGCCTGGCAGGGATGAGATTTACTGTCAGATCTGTAAGCAACTGGTGCACAATAAGAACAAGAAGAGCTGCCTGCGAGGCTGGATCCTCCTCTCCATCTGCCTCGGGATCTTCCCTCCCTCAGACCTCCTCATGCAGGTCAGTAACTGGTCCCTCCCTCAGACCTCCTCATGCAGGTCAGTAACTGGTCCCTCCCTCAGACCTCCTCATGCAGGTCAGTAACTGGTCCCTCCCTCAGACCTCCTCATGCAGGTCAGTAACTGGTCCCTCCCTCAGACCTCCTCATGCAGGTCAGTAACTGGTCCCTCCCTCAGACCTCCTCATGCAGGTCAGTAACTGGTCCCTCCCTCAGACCTCCTCATGCAGGTCAGTAACTGGTCCCTCCCTCAGACCTCCTCATGCAGGTCAGTAACTGGTCCCTCCCTCAGACCTCCTCATGCAGGTCAGTAACTGGTCCCTCCCTCAGACCTCCTCATGCAGGTCAGTAACTGGTCCCTCCCTCAGACCTCCTCATGCAGGTCAGTAACTGGTCCCTCCCTCAGACCTCCTCATGCAGGTCAGTAACTGGTCCCTCCCTCAGACCTCCTCATGCAGGTCAGTAACTGGTCCCTCCCTCAGACCTCCTCATGCAGGTCAGTAACTGGTCCCTCCCTCAGACCTCCTCATGCAGGTCAGTAACTGGTCCCTCCCTCAGACCTCCTCATGCAGGTCAGTAACTGGACTCTACTGGACTGCTTAACAGCCCGGCAGTGAGCAGCGGTTTGAAATCAAGAGACTTTCTCACAGTCCAAACTCTTTTCTTAATTGTTGCATTGCCTTCTCTGAGTCTAGTATTTTATTGATGTCACACAACATCAAGGCTATATAGCCAGTGGCTACTGTACATACACAATTGGAATTTTCCTCACATCTCAAAATGTTTCAAAAATACTTTGCAACTAAATGTCAATCTTTCTGCAACTGATTGTATTCCATTTATTAATTACCAACCATGCTGGAGGAAATACTGCATTCCTCCATTCCCCTAAACAGTTTACCATATATCATCATCTTTACCCTATTGTATTCCATTCTCCTCTCCTCTACAGTATTTAGAGAACTTCCTCCACAGAGGGTCCAGTGGTTATGGAGAATATTGTGCTGAGCGCCTGAAACGTATCGTAGCCAACGGAGAAAGAAGAGAGCCTCCCTGTTGGATAGAGCTACAGGTAAAATCACTGATCACTGACATGACAGGAATAGAGATGAAACGATGTGAACATTTCACATCACGATTATAGTGACCAAAATTATCACGGTTATCAGTATTATCACGGTATTGTTAAAATGTGCTGAAAATGTTCAAAAAGTACTAATACACTCACGGAAATCATTTCACCAAGTTTTATAGTGAAGACTCAGACCCAAAAAGGATTGATACACTCACTGAAAACATTTCTCCTGCGCGTCTGCATCTGGGAGACGGTTGCCAACTTTGGTTGATGATGGACAGTATTTACCATGTTTTTCAAAGCGTACCGTTATCGTAAGGAATTTTATTACGGTTATCGTAAGGAATTTGATCACGGTTATCATTAAAAGCAGTTATCATTTCATCCCTAAACAGGAAGATGTTGTCCTGCTTAGAATGAGAAACAAGCTGAAAGAGTGAAAAGTAGCAGGCATTTCTTTTTTCTTTCTTTTCTTTCTGTATGTTGTTTGTCTGCATCTCTGCACCTGAGATTTTCAATGACTCCATGACTATTACGATTATAGTAAGGTTACAAATGAGCAGTGTACCTCCTACAAATTGTTCCCTCTCTCCATGGACAGGCGACCAAGTCCAAGAAGCCCATTGAGGTGTCTGTGGCTCTAATGGATGGCCGCAGCATCAGTCTGCCCATGGACTCAGCCTGCACGTCTGCTGAAGTCTGCCAAGCCGTGGCCAAGAAGATCCAGCTCAAAGACACCGAGGGATTCTCCCTCTATGTCGGCCTCTATGATAAGGTGAGCAGTGACAGAGTGGAGAGCCTCAGTCCTCAAATGGGTCTCTTACCTTGATCATTCAAGAGGGCGTCCGGGTAGTGCAGAGGTAGATTCCCTGCCTACCAACACGAGGGTCATAGGTTCGAGCCCCCGTGTTACCTCCGGCTTAATCTCTCGAGACAGACTTTCGAATTTAACCGATGGGTTCCCAGATTGCCTCTGGCTTGCTCGAGCGTCCATACAGGCAGAATTGGTCGTGTCTGCGGGTGGGAAGGCGGATTAAGGGTATGTGTCATGGTTGCTGCACTAGTGCCTCCTCTGGTCGGTCGGTCAGGGGGGGTCCTCCTGCGTGCTACCACGCTACTGCTGGCGAAACTCAACTCCACGCTGTTAGGTCAATCGGAATTCGGAATCGCAATCGGAATCGGAGCATGTGCTCATCTACAGATCTCCCCAGATTGGCAGAGGAGATGGTACAATTGGAGCAGGTACAATTGGAGAGAAAGATCCCAAAAACAAAACGTCATTCAAGTGAAGTTTCAGCCCGTTCTTCTTCTTCTCAGGTGTGGTCTCTGGGCAGCAGTGGGAAGCATGTGCTGGATGCCGTGTCTCAGTGCGAGCAGGAGGTGAGGAGGCAGGGCAAGGAGGAGCAGGACGCCCCCTGGAGACTCTACATCCGCAAGGAGCTGTTCACACCCTGGCATGACTGTTCAGTCGACCCCGTCAGCACAGATCTCATCTACAGGCAGGTCATCAGGGGCATCAAGACCAGCGAATACATCTGTGAGAAGGTGAGCCACGATACTGAAACGCTATAGTCCAAGAATGTTCTGGTGTCGTTCACTGCCTCGAGTAGTCGCCATCCCACTCATTGAGACCAGTATTTATTTTTAAATATCATGTTTTTTCATGAGTTGTGCTCTCAAGGAATTTCAGTTATGTTTTTGTACTTTGGACTGTGGCTAAATTGTAGCTAGGCTACTACTCAGTATTTTGAGAATTCTACTCACTCAGGTATAACATCTTTGATGAACAAACACTTTTGAAGAAAATTTGGTGGCTAAAGTTCCCAACCTTTTCCAACTCAGGGCCTGCTTGAAAAATCTCAAAACGTTTCGCGGCTCACCTCTGACCCTATAAAAAAGCTCAGAGCACTTTTTATTTTCTACAGTCATTAACACAGCATCTGAAACATGTTGCAGCATTTTCAGTGTTACAGTTTTCAAGGAGCTGTCCAACAGCAAGGGTTTTTTAAAGTTGTTTTTGGTTTTTGGTTTTTGAAATTATGTGGTGGCCCACTTGCAATACCTCCTAATCACACTAAACCATTAACTGTACTCAAAAAACATACTGCTTATTATTATTTTTCAGGCAAGCTTCATCTCTCAAGAATGATCAAGGCAGAGCAGGAGATGAACCTAAATGGGCAGAGCAAAAAGGGGGGAGCAGTTTTCAGAGCACAGATTAGCTAACTGGAAAAATGGCTAATAGCCGACTGGCAATAAGGTCAAAATGCATAAAACAATATAAATGGCAATGACTTTTTCATTTGTAAATAAAACACGACGCCTGCAAAATCATTGTTTTCCTATAGTGCAGCATGCCTGGCATAGCTATAGCTTGCCTAGTTTGAATTGATGATCAGTTAGGCTAATTAGCTAACACAGATGACTTAGTATGGCTAGACTTTATTTTTCCAGTTAGTATCAGGAGCGCTAGCATGCATGATATTAGCTTCTCCCTCATACCTTGAGACTTTAGTCTAATTCAGTCACAATGTGGTTATACTACTGTATCAGTAGATGTACATATTTTTGTCAGCGAAGTACCTTTCCTACTGCAGTATGGTGAACCGTGTCAATGTCTCTGAAATAAGACACTAAACTAAACCAGTTGATGTGTAACTGATTCAACTGTATCTGGTTAACATGTTTCATTCAGGAGGATGAGTATGTCCAGCTGGCCTCAAAGCACTACTATGTACAGTTTGGCTCTCAGAACAGCACAGAGAATGCACGGAAGGTGGTTGAGGAGTGCATCGCCACCTCGCTCATAGAGACCAAATCTATGGGGAAATGGATCCAACTCATCAGCGCGACATACTTACAGGTAAAGTGCCGTAACCTGCTTAGTCCAATGTGCTTATTTGACGGTGTGTACAGCATCTCTAGACAGTGTTTGTCATATATATATATCTTTTCCAACTTTATTGATGTTTCTTATGAGGATACGTAAGTGAATGTGAGTGAATGAATAATGTGTTGAATCCTGATCCTAATATATTCTTTTCAAACTCCAAGTAGCTCCTTTTTTTTTAACTTGAATCCTGATCATACAGGAAGAGTACAGCAGCAGTAAGAAGAGCACGGACAGCGTTAAAGGAGAAGTGGTCGACTTTGCCCGTCACAAATGGCCACTCTATTTCTCCAGGTTTTATGAAGTGACCATGACGTCAGGTCAGTCAGTCAAGAAGTGCACGCATAACGCTTTGATGGGGGTGGGCAGGAATGTAAGTTTAGCTTCCATATTGAGTCTAGTCACCCCCTACAACTCGTGTTATAGTGTCATCAATCTCATTAATGACAGCTCCCATCAACGCATATGGATGTTTTTATCACTTAATGGCTCCTGGCTAGTATTCTTCAATACAAGCTAATGTAATCTGTGCCTCATTTGCCAGAAAACTAAAGGAGATGGTACAGACATCAGGGGTCCCACTGTGGCCCTGATGTAATTCCATTTACATTTTTCATGACTTTACACATAACTAAGTCAGAGCACTTCCATGACCTAAAAATGTTCTTCTTTCTTAATTGTGTTATTGTTGTAAAGTCTGATTTCCAGTACAGTTTGGTTTACTGTGGAGAGAAACTGCTCCAAACGATCATCAACAACTGCAACAAATCTGTGAAACAAAAATCCCTACTATTGCCCGACTTCCCAATAGAATTTATCAAATTTTCACAACTTTACCTGTCTGGAATACACCTCTCTATACTCCATGATATTCCAGAAAGACCATGACCAGCAGGTACCCTGGCTGCGATATAGCAGTCCACAGGCTAATGTAAAAATGAAATAAGAAGTTAGCACCCTGATCATGAAACATTTGCATACCCGTATCCATCCACAGGACCGCCGTTGCCCAAAAGCAAATTCGTTGTGGCCGTAAACTGGAGTGGGATCTACTTTGTGGATGGACGAGACAAGAAGCTGTTTGAGGTCCCCTACCTTGAGCTGACTGGAGTCCAGATGATGAGGTACAGATCATTTCTCAAAGATACAACTGAGAAGTAACATTATTCATATGATGTAGCTGTGATTACAGAGCATGACAAAACCGAGTAGGACCACTTTATGTAAGGGATAATGTATATTGA
>NC_139639.1:17215269-17225269 GCF_964638095.1 Poromitra crassiceps
TCTTACCCATCAGAACCTGCTCAATCTGGGTCCAAACCAAATCCGGAGAAGCTCGCCGGTACAGAGCGCCCCGCAGAGAGACGAGACCGTGGCCCCCGTCTCTTTAAAAGAGTTTTCGCATGAGTTCTTCCGGTAATGAGAAATATATATTATTTTATCAGTCATTCCCTCTACTGTCACACACCACATAGCAGCACTTTGCAATTTGGCAGTCCTTGAAATGTTGAGTATTACTTAAAGCTTGTGGATTTGTTTGCTGGTGCATGTTGGGCATATTTTATTTGACCAAAAAAGCAGTGACATATACAATATTTAAACACACAATTAAATGTTTTATATTTAAACATACAGTATTTTAACAGTGACATGACACTGCTCTACTTCTCAGCAATCTATAAGCAATCTATATAGAGACAGTCCGCATGTCTGGGAACGCCCACAAAATGTTAAACGGTTGGCGCGCGAGTGGGGTAAAACCGCCAATATATCTCATGGGCTGACTCACCAAAAGACGGTGCTGCGGCTCTAAACTACATGGGGGTTCTAGAGCAGAACACAAGACGTCTGCTCAGTTGTGCGTTTACTGCGGTGGTTAAATCCCTGATCGTGTCTGCCTGGGCTGGGCTATCAGCTAAATTCTAACTTTGCTGAATGGATAGAACGGGGGAATTTACCCCACCCTGACCCCGCCCCCAGGCTAACCCAGCGTCTATTGTGGGCGTTCCTAGAGCCTGTATGGGCGTTCCCAGACATGCGGACTGTCTCTATGATCACATCCATCCCTGTTATACAGTGTGAATGTCAGTTTGTATGAAATATCATCAGTGGTGTGCTCACTGTGGCTCCTCCATGTGGCAGGCCTCCGGCTAAGGACGTAGGCCGGCAGGGCGTGTCCAGAGGGGCGGGCCGGGAG
Organism: Poromitra crassiceps; assembly: GCF_964638095.1. Lineage (NCBI taxonomy): Eukaryota > Metazoa > Chordata > Actinopteri > Beryciformes > Melamphaidae > Poromitra > Poromitra crassiceps. Next base: position 17,216,183 of record NC_139639.1, read on the forward strand.
AGGCTGTGGGCGTGTTCCAGAGAGCCTCTCAAACAGCCGCTGCTCAGGAGCCTGGCACGCAACAGCGACCTCAGCCAGCTGGCCTGCAACGCCTTCACTGATATCCTTCAAGCCAGAGCGTCGCCATCCCAGTCGCGGTCGGGTCGTTTTGGAGTTGGCTCTGCACCCATTCCTGTTCTGGTTCCACTTTTACATTCTACGATGTGGCATTTTAAAATGTTGAGATGAACAAATAGAGTGTATTCTATTCTGATGTTTAATAATGTCTATTTGGAATACATGGAGTTTTGTGTCGTAGTCTAGTTTATGACTCCTTGACCTTGGCTGCTACCTATCCTGAAGTACATGGGAGACTACCCCATCAAACAGGCCCGCAGCCCCATAGAGCTGACGGACCAGATCTTTGGTCCAGCCACCCAGTATGAAGCTCTGCAGGACGAGATCTACTGCCAACTTATGAGACAGATGACCAATAACAACAACAGGTGTGTGTGTGTGTGTGTGTGTGTGTGTGTGTGTGTGTGTGTGTGTGTTGTATGTGTGTGTGTAAGCCAGACACACACACACGTGTACGCGTCCATGCGTGTCCCCACCTGTATATGTAAAAAGGTTTTATTGAATTATTTACCTGACATAAAGAGTCAGTATATAGGCAGAACCAAGGCATTTCATCCATTCCCTCTCCCTCCCTATCCCTCACTCCCTCCCCCCTTCTCTCTCTCCTCTCCCCCCCGCTCACACTCTCCCATTATCTCTCCCTTCCTCCCCCTTCTCTACCCTCTCTCACACTCTCTCCCTCCCTCCCTCCCCCTTCTCTCTCTCTCCCCTCCTCTACCCTCTCTCACACTCTTCCGCTCTCTCCCTCCCTCTCTCTTCTCTCTCCCCTCCTCTCCCCCCTCTCACACTCTCTCTCTCTCCCTCCCTCCCCCTTCTCTCTCTCCTCCTCTCCCCCCTCTCACACTATCCCACTCTCTCCCTCCCTCCCCCTTCTCTCTCTCTGCTCTCTCCCCCCTCTCACACTCTCCCACTCTCCCTCCCTCCCCCTTCTCTCTCTCCCCTCCTCTACCCTCTCTCACACTCTCCCTCCCCCTTCTCTCTCTTCTCTCCCCTCCTCTCCCCCCTCTCACACTCTCTCTCTCTCCCCCTCCCTCCCCCTTCTCTCTCTCCTCCTCTCCCCCCTCTCACACTCTCCCACTCTCTCCCTCCCTCCCCCTTCTCTCTCTCTGCTCTCTCCCCCCTCTCACACTCTCCCACTCTCTCTCCCTCCCTCCCCCTTCTCTCTCTCCCCTCCTCTACCCTCTCTCACACTCTCCCTCCCTCCCCCTTCTCTCTCTTCTCTCCCCTCCTCTCCCCACTCTCACACTCTCTCTCTCTTCCTCCCTCCCCCTTCTCTCTCTTCTCTCCCCTCCTCTCCCCACTCTCACACTCTCCCACTCTCTCTCCCTCCCTCCCCCTTCTCTCTCTCTGCTCTCTCCCCCCTCTCACACTCTCCCACTCTCTCTCCCTCCCTCCCCCTTCTCTCTCTCCCCTCTACCCTCTCTCACACTCTCCCTCCCTCCCCCTTCTCTCTCTTCTCTCCCCTCCTCTCCCCCCTCTCACACTCCCCCCCCCCCCCCCCCCCCCCACCCCACCCCTCTCTCTCTCAGGCTGAGTATGGAGCGTGGCTGGCAGCTGATGTGGCTGTGCTCAGGCTTATTCCCACCCAGTCACAGCCTGCTGAGACACACGCAGCGCTTCATGGAGTCGCGGCCCCGAGACCTGCTGGCTGCTGGCTGCCTGCAGAGAATACAGGGGAGGCTCAGGTCAGGCCGGACACACACACACACACACACACAGTTGGTTACTGGCAGTCCGTTACAATTAATGGGCATATCCAGAATACCTTCATACTTACAACGTGACTATGTGTCAGATTACTGAGAAGAATTATATTGTTTTTGCATAATTGAAATTGCATCCACCTTCTTGTTACAATGCAACTTGAAATAATACGTATCCACAGTTGTAGGTGACGGTAATGATGCTATTGAAATATCAGTAAAATTCATATTTTATAGATTTGTTTTGGGGCTTGTAATACTCAATAAGTAACTCCAATAAGTAATCCTTCAATAATCGTTTCATTGCAAAGGAATATTCTATTCATATTGGAGTCATCCAATGGAGTATGTAAGTGAATTGGTATTGTCTAACATTTTGAAAGTAAGTTTCTCAGTAGATATCATAATAAATGGTTAGAATACTAGTTAAACACCCAGTTGCACAAAGCACCTTAGGTTAAGATTTCCCTTAGAGTCAGAGTTAAGGTGCCCATAAAATAGAATTGGCTGCACAAAACACCCTTAAATCTTGTGCTTATGCTTTCCTTAAATGTTTAACCTCAAGGAGAAGATTTAAGTGTGTTTTGTGCAGCCGATTCTATTTTATGGACACCTTAACTCTGACTCTAATGGCTCAATTCCACCACATTTTACAGCCCTGCACAGCCCGTCACCACTCGGCTCTACTTGCTTCAACCCGATGGACGTTCTGCTTCGACCGCCCTTCATCTGCCCCCGCCCACACCTGGTCGTCACAGCGACCGCATATCTGCCCTCCACCCATGTTCTGAAATAGGCTATAACATAACGTTACAATTAAATCCATACACAGAACTTTTAAACTGTTTATGAAATACTGGTGCCTCTAAATTACCTACAGTGTGTGTGTGTGTGTGTGTGTGTGTGTGTGTGTGTGTGTGTGTGTGTGTGTGTGTGTGTGTGTGTGTGTGTGTGTGTGTGTGTGTGTGTGTGAGAGAGAGAGAGAGAGAGAGAGAGAGAGAGAGAGAGAGAGAGAGCAGTGCTGGCATGATCACAGTCCTTGATCCTGGCCTGAGCAGCCAGCTCATAGCATCACAGCATGTTGGGCGGGTGTTACAGTGTACATGGCCAAAAGTGACAATCGACCAGGAGGATGGATATCACTTTGTTGTTAGTCAAAACTCACAAGCGCTGCACGAGGGACGGGCGCGAGGGACGGGGGTTGCGCTAGAGTGAAGCCTCTACCCCCGCGGCCTCTCACCAGGCAAAACCGCGGCTTCACCAGGCGCCTGCGGCCTAGCGGAGCCGACGCAGCACTAACTACACAAGCGCTTCAGAGCAGCGGACTTTTGGACAATTGAAACCACCGCGCCGATTTTATTTCACCAGAGGCGAAGGCAGCAAAACAAAAGACTGATAGAAAAGCATAATAGAAGAGAAAAGAAGGTAAACTGGTATGCAGCGCTGCATTGACAGTCAGTAGGATATAGAGAGTAAACACGATTCTGCCTGACCAATCAGTCGCCTACAATGTTTTCACGTCACGGTATGGACCCGGGTTGGCAGAATAGAACCCCGACGAGGCAGGTACTAAAAGTAGCACGACTCAGCCCCAAATCTAACCGAGCTGGGCCGGTTTATACTGGTGGGATGAGACCAAAAGTCGAGTCGAGCGGAGCGGGACCGCGCTACTAGCTGCGGTGGGATTGGGCCATAAGGGAAATCCTAACCTAAGGTGCTTTGTGCAACTGGGCCCTGGGCTTGGCTTCGCAAAAGAAGATGAGGGTGACCTTCCCATTTTAGTTCTGGGGCTTTCCTGATCAGAAAGATTTAAAAATGGAAGTGGGTGAACATTAGTGTGTAAAGAGAAGTGTAAGTCTATTAAAATATTATTATTTCATTGTCTAAAATCTATCAGTCTTTGCATCTGTAGGTCAGATACTGTTTGTGTGTATGCGTGTGTGTATGCGTGTGTGCATGCGCGCGTGTGCGTGTAAAATAAACATATTGTACTGTTTCGTGTGGTCAGTGCGGAGCCCAGGAAGCTGCCTCCCCATCAGGTGGAAGTGGATGCCATCCAGCAGAACAGCACCCAGATCTTCCATAAAGTCCACTTCCCAGATGAAAGTGACGATGTAAGACACAACAGGGAAGAAGAGGGAAATATTGGGAAGACAAACACAAGTAGAGAGCAGATCTTTGATACAATAAAATAGTCTTGAGGCTTCTACCCGTAAATGATAAAAGTCAGTTTGGTGTTATGATTGATAGACAGCGGTGGTTATTGCAAAAACGTGACTCTGTCTTTATTTTATCAGCGCTGTTTTGATCAAATTTGACTTTGTTTGTTGGATTATTTAGCTGTCTCTTTTTCACTTTGCATACATTTCTATCACTTATTGTTTCTTATGTTTGGTTTATTTGATAGGATCCCCATTAGCAACCGCCAATACATAGGGAAGCAGACAAGCAAAAATGAGTTATTGCGGATCAACATTTAATATGTGGCTGCAGCAGTCGCATATCTTTGTTGAATTTGTTTAACGCCCACTTCCTGTTCCACTGTAGATCTTTGAGGTGACGTCCACAACCAGAATGAGAGACCTGTGTCACAGCATCGCCTCCCAGCTCCATCTGAGCTCAGCCGACGGATACGGCCTCTACTTGAAAACAAAGACACAAAGCAAGGTGAGAAGGGGTGCTGTTGTGAACGTACTTTTCAAGTTGATGGGGATTGGTGATTGATACTTTTGTAGATATTAGTCTTGTCATCCACAGTGATTTATATTTAAGATAAAAAAAGAAATGTTCTTGGTTTGGACTGATACAAAGTCAGTCTTTAATGCATCATTGGATATTAAATCACAGACTAGAGCTGTTATTCTCCATCTGCAGAGTATTTATTCTTCACAAATACAGAATGACATTGGCTTTTTGAATGAAATGCTTTCCCCTTTAACATGGTTTTTAACTCCTAGGTCACGAGCTTGGATGAGCAGAAGTATTTCTTTGACAGTTTGAAGGAGATTGACCAACCTAAGAAACTGAAGAAAGTCAGAGAGGGTAAAGCGCCATACTGACGCCTTCAGTTTCGATTTCTCTGTGTGTCTCCCCATCTGTAGTTCACATGACATCGTTAAAATGTGTTGGCTTCCCAGGCGCCGCGTCCGCTGTGCCCTACCTGGTGATGTTCAAGAGGAAGCTGTGGTTCAACGTGATCCCGGGAAGAGACCTGGCCGCAGACCTCACCTTCCATTTTCCGCAGGTATCGAACTCAACAGCCACAAACACGCACTTGACTCTAGTCACCTTTGACAGGCACTGACAGGAGCTCTGTCTGCCCCCCCCCCCACACAGGAGATGCCTAGGTACCTGCGGGGATACCACAGGTGCACCAGAGAGGAGGCCATCAGCCTGGCCGGGCTGCTCTTCAGAGTCCAGGTGGATTCGGACCGGTCGGAGTTTGTCATGATCCCCAAGATGCTGAAGACCCTGGTTCCAGACGACCAGATGAAAATCATGTCCCCCGAGGAGTGGAAGAAGGTAGATGGCGACGGGGAGGATTAAGAGGAGTCAACAAAGGAGCAAAGAAAAAGCAGAGGGGAGAGAATAGAGAGGCGAGGGACGAAACGGACGACATGCTGACTTCTGATCTAGAAAAGTACAAAAGATAAGAAAGCACCAGCGGGAGCAGGATTAGGAGGAGAGAGGGAGGCCTTTTTGTGCATGTTTTGTCGTGCGGGGGGGGGGGGGGTTGTGCACTGCTCTATATTTCCACTGAGCTTTTTGTCGTCCTGTTCGCAGCACATCATCTCCTCCTACAACAGGCAGAGTGGCACCACCGTGGACGAGGCCAAAGTGGCCTTCCTCCGAACCATCTCCGGCTGGCCCACCTTCGGCTGCGCTTTCTTTGAGGTTAAAGTACGTGAGCACGATGGGGCGAAAGCCTCGTCAGCGGGCAGCAGCAGAAGGAGACGGTTTTTCAGGGCGAGTATGCAAAGTTGATGATCATTTTGTGATTGCGTTTTGTTTTGCAGCAAACATCTGAATCCAGCTACCCAACTGACGTTAGGATTGCCATCAGCAAGCAAGGCGTCAGCTTAATAGACCCAAAGACTAAGGTATGAACAGTAATTACAGTAGCTCATGTTACATGGTGTGGTTTACTTTGTCTACTCTGCAATATCCTCATCTGGTTATAGGCAGTTCTATTCTATTCTATTCTATTCTGTCTCACAAATAAAAGGGCACAGCGAGCTCAATGTAGTCTAACAGGAATGGAACTCTTTCAGGAGGTGCTGGTCATGTACGGGTTCAGCCGCATCTCCAACTGGTACAGCAGCAGCAGCTTCTTCCAGATGACCATCGGCAACCTGGTGAAAGGAAACACCTTCACCTGCCAAACCTCCGACGTGAGTGGCCGACCCCAGAAATGATCCACCAGTCAAAATTCATTAACAACTCATTTCTTGCAGAAGGGCATTACTTTTTTTTCTTTTCTTTTTAAGTGTGTAGCACAAATCAATCTCTCTGTGTGTTAAATTGTAAAAAAAAGAAAAAAAAAGATGAATGAACATGAAACGTTTACTGACAAATCTATCCGCTGTCTCTGTTTTCTCAGGGTTACACAATGGATGACCTGCTTAGATCGTACATCAACATGTATGAGAAGGCGAGGCAGACAGGTCGGCCGAGGCACCAGATGTTTTCCTGAGGCATCATGGGAAAGAGGAGAGACTGAATAGCTTTGCTTTATAATGCAACAGCGAACGGTGCTCTTGCATTACCCTTAGTATCCTATTAATGACAAACTGGTGACAATAATGAGTTGAACACATATCCCGTAACACATACTAGTACCAAAATCAAATCTGCTTCAACAGTGTCAGAGACTAGTCAAGTCAAGTCAAGTCAAGTTTATTTGTATAGCACATTTCATACACAGAGGCAATTCAAAGTGCTTCACATAAAATGGTTGACAGGAAAAGAAAAGAAAAGAAGAGAGTAAAATGGACATTTAAAAGCATCACAACAAAACTTAAAAAAAAAAAAAAGAGTATAAAAAGTGCATTAAGCAACTTCACTAGACTAGACATTATAGGTATTATATTTGGATCCCGGGCTAAGTTCATATTGTAGTTACGACAGACCAGAAAATGATACCTGAGATATATGCTATGAAATGACTATCGAATATAATTACCGTAAATGGAAACACACAGACACAAGGGATCAGTGGGGCTGCCGCCATCCATACCAGCGTATACCTGTAGCTGTATCCCTTTCTCTGTGTGTGTGTGTGTGTGTGTGTGTGTGTGTGTGTGTGTGTGTGTGTGTGTGTGTGTGTGTGTGTGTGTGTGTGTGTGTGTGTGTGTGTGTGTGTGTGTGTGTGTGTGGACTCCTCGGCCAGTTATTCCAATAGTTAGTTTTCTCCGTATTGCCTTTACTTCCGCTGTTCCTCTGTTAACTGGATGTGCGGATGTGAAAGTCACCAGTGATTTTGATCGTCAATGTTGGCGGTGATCCAAAGCAAATGTAGACCGGCGCTGCCTTTCTAAGTCAATATTGATCGTTTATTATGCTATTTATATATTTTCCTCTCCAATTACTAACTTGTGCTCTTACAATTCTGATAAATATTGTATACATGTGTAGTAGGCTAAGAGTATATCTATGAATGCATTAATTTACCTGTTAAAATGACTTTGACTTCCTACATTGAGTGCCTGTGCAAATAGGCAATATGAAACTGTTTTGAGGGAATAAAGGAATACAAACAATATTTCTGCGTGTGTAGTAAGTATGGTTAACAAGTGTGAAGCTTCACCAAGTTTAGCTTACATTCTGAAGTTAAATATGTGAACTCAGTATGATTTTTTCAGTAAATAATGGAAGCAATCAAATGTGATTATATAGATCAGCCTCAGTCAGATAATAAAATAAAATAAAACCTCTGCACAGATGTCATTCTGCACAGTGAAGCTCAGACATCCAACTGAAAGAACAAGAACAAAAACTTTTTTTTACTTTAGGGGGTCTTTAATGTTTCCTTGCTAGTCGGCCGGTATATACATCATCACTCTTCAATTTGTCTTATGCCCAATAATACACAATAGTTCTATTTTAATGAGATGTAAACCTTTTCCTTTTACACACAAAAAAGAGTAAATGATTACCAGCGTGCACAGCATCTATATCAACAGAGCCCCTGCGTACCTTTGTAAGCTCTTCCAGAAACGTAGTGAAGCCCACACACACCTCACCAGAGCCAGTATTGCAGACCTGACCGTGCCCACGTTCACCACCGAAATGGGTAAACGCTCTTTCAAGTTTGGGGGAGCAGTTAATTGGAACTCTCTACCCCTAGCTATAAAAAGCATCTCCAGCCATCTCATTTTTAAGATTAAGGTCAAAGCATGGCTTTTAGATAAGGTTTCAGAATAGAATGGTCACCTTCTTTTAGTATTAACTCTTGGTGTGTTTATGCTGTAGGTAGTGTAGCTTAGGATGCTTTATTTATTTTATTTATTGGTGTTAATTGGTGTATTGTATGTATTTGTTACTATGTTGTTTGTCCCAGTCCAGGGACCACAGTGGAAATAAGTCGAAAGACTTTCATGTGTCTGTATCCCTGACGCTCTGATTAACTTGTTGTAACTTGTTTTTTCCATGATTGACGTCTAATCAAATCAAATCAAATCAAATATATTCTTACAAAGCATCCATTTTAACATAAAGGTTAGACTACTGCTTGCCTATAGCTCAACCCAATGATGTCGGCTATTTGAGAAAGAGATTATTCATTTGTTAATTATTACCTTTGCTACTGTCAGTTTTTCATATTGTGGGCCTACTTTACTGTATATAGACGGTTTTCACGGAATTGTGTTGCTAGGGAACCGTTTGGAACTTAGCTATGTTTCCTGTCAGTTATTGACAATAACTGGTACAATAACTTATTGTACCAGCAAACACTGTGACAGGAAATAAGCTGGGGGCAATTTAGAATGTTTATTGTCTAATTGAAACCTTCTACTCACATTGGATTTTTCTAATTAAATGTTTATGTTTTATACTCATAATTATTCAATTAGATTTAATTAGGTTACATTTTTATTATTAATATGTGTAACACTGCTGAAGTCTAGTCTACTCTTGACCCAGACAATACCTTGCAAGCTTTAAAAGCTGTTGATAATGGCGTGTAGTGAGTGACGTCTTGAGGTGCACATCAAATGAATCTGGTACAATCATTTCTTATTGAGAGGGTTTTTCAATGAGTAACATA
>NC_139639.1:17230269-17297769 GCF_964638095.1 Poromitra crassiceps
CAATGGTGGAATGACCTTCCCACTCCAGTCAGAACAGCACAGTCACTCTCCATCTTATATCGTAGGCTGAACAATCCTCTGTTAAAGAACTACCTTACATCATCAGCCTATCCCCACTCAATCAAATCCTACATTTTCCTCCTTTACTTTATCAAATTGCCCCAACCCCCCTCCTAAAAAATGCAGTCTATTGCCCCCCCTTAGTGCTTATTTTGCTTTCTTTCTTGTCATTCTCAGTCACAGGAATGTTGTGATGTAGGCATTTCACCTGATTCTCCTGCTGCCCTCATTGTCCTGTACGCGGTGTCGGCTAACATGTCAACTGTGACCTGCTATAGGCCCCATGGAGGAGCTGCACAGCCTGGACCCCAGGAGACAGGAGCTGCTGGAGGCCAGGTTCATGGGAGCCGTGAGCGGAAACACTGGAGGCAGCACTGGGAGCACCAGTCAAGGCGCCAAGGTAACGCAGACAGACAAATCCACGGCTTATTTTGGAGATAAGTCACGCAAACAAACGCATAGAAGGCACACCTAGTAACCTCGGGTCTGGATTCTCTTGAGGCCCCGCCTCCGGGCCTTCTAGTCAGTGATGCTTACGTTTCAGCAGGTCGTCGTCGTCGTGCTTCACGCCACTGCTCCTTGTTGCCCCACGTGTTTGATTATTTTGCCTGCGTTCTGTTTGTGTTTAGGGTCTGGCCAACGACTGTTCCAACCACAGCTATGGCAGTCTAGGCTCCTCCAGTGACAAGGAATCAGAGGTAAAATAAACAAAACACACACACACACAGTCACACACACATACAGTTATATCTGTGATGCTCAGATACCTAGGTGGCCTCTAGCAGGTTTGGAATGCTGCTCTACTTGTCTGTCTGAAAGTATACAATAAATGTACAATTAATGTATTGTCTTTTGGCACAAGGATTACAGTTTGCTATCCACTGTATTTAGAATCATTCATTTTTGAGAGGTGAATAATCTCTATACAGTTTAGGTTAGCATGGTGAAAGTAAATATGCTGTTTGCTATGCAGGTGCCCACGATGAACTGAAGCCTTTCTAGACACAGAAACGCCTTGTCAACAGACTCAATGTGACTGTCTGACTTTGTCTTTGCACTTCCCACTGGTCTTCCTATCGTTCCCACTCCCACCACCTCTCTGACTCTTCTCTCTCTCTAGAACTCTGATTTGAAGAGAGGGAGCTCCCCTGCCTACTCAGTATGTCCTTCTCCTTCCTACTGTTCTGTCCTTCCAAACACCACTACCCCAATCAGCTTTGTTAGGCAGAAGGGCATCTATGCATTCATTATTTTGTTTTTTGTGTGCCTTATTTACTTCCTGTATTTGAACAGACCCCGGAGAAGAAGCACTCTGAATCGTCCAGAGGGAGAAAGAGGAAAGCTGACACCCAATCAGAGAGCAGCCAAGGTCTGACTGACAGCTGCACAAAATCAGTGTAATGGAGGCATCTGCGCGTTAGCGACGGCTCCGTTAAAATTCTTGTCATTTCCCCCCCCACAGGGAAGACCTCCACACGCGGGCCCAAGATCAGCGACTACTTTGATGTTGGTATTACAGTAACCGCTGTCAGATATTGTTTGATCATCCTCATATAATCTCAACCTAGAGTGTTAAATCCGTCTTATTTGTTTCTCCTGCAAAGTTCCAGGGTGGAAATGGTTCCAGTCCAGTTCGAGGCCTCCCTCTGGCGCTCCGCTCCCCACAGAACTCGCACTCTGCCCCGGGCTCAATCGTAAGTAAGCATTTCACAAAGACTCGAATGTCTTCCACAGGGGACTTTCTCAGTTGTTTACACGTCATGCTTGCGCGAGTCAGGGCTTGTGTGTTATTATGATACGATGTGGTGATTTTGTAGAGATATAGATATAGTATTATAGTGTTTTTCTTTTTCTTTTTCTTTGTTGTCCGTAGATCCGGCAGAACAGCTCCTCTCCCACCAGTCTGTGTTTCGGGGAACACCTGATGAATCCCAAAGCCTCCTCCAGCAAGTGTGTCCAGGTAATATGGCACACACAGGCTTTCACACACCTCATCTTTTCAGAATCAACACATCTTTCTGCAATATATTTACATTAATGAATGAATACGCCTCTGACTTCACTCTCACTCTCTCTCTTTCTCTCTCTGTCTCTCTCTGTCTCTCTCTCTCTCTCTGTCTGTCTCTCTCTCAGACGGAGTTGACAGGTCTGAAACTAGCTGCTCTAGAGAGCAACAAGAGTCTGGACCTGGAAAAGAAGGAGGGGCGGATCGATGATCTGCTCAGGGTGAGTAGTGTGTTAATACCTCCATTTTGAGGGCAAGCGGGGAAGTGTATGATTGGCTAATATGAAGCGGAGCCGTTCTATCTGATTGGATCTGTAACATGTTTGTGCCTGCCTACACGATCAGAGTTAACGGTTCTATCTGATTGAATCTTTAACATGTTTGTGCCTACCTACACGATCAGAGTTAACGCTGGTCCCGTTGCCTTTCCTCAACAGGCCAACTGTGACTTGCGGCGGCAGATCGACGAGCAGCAAAAACTCCTGGAGAAATACAAGGAAAGGCTGAACAAGTGTATCACCATGAGCAAGAAACTGCTCATAGAGAAGGTATCGTCTTCACATGCACGCACGCCTCCATACGTTTGCTCATGTACATGTATGCCAGAAAGAATTTCAGAGCTACTCTTCAAAATGCTACAAGCCCCAAGTTTACAGGGATTTTTCCAACAGCTAAGGGGCGTTGTTACGCACGACGTGGACCATAACATATAGCGTTATATTACCTTAGAGCATAACCCTATAGAGTAAAACATTGTCTGAAATTGAATATCTCCACAGGGTTTATTTTTTTTAAATAAGCTTACCTACTATAACTTCATTCTGGGGGCAGATGAAGTCTAGAGGTTAGCTGGTCAGTGGCCAAAAGTGAGAGACTGTGGTTGTACTCAGCAGCTCCCAGGTGTGAAGATGTGCAACTGTGCAAATGTACAGCAGGGCTTGGCTAGAAAAGAGGATGCACGCTCATTGCTCAGTTAATCTTTCCTGTGTGAAAAAAAAAGAAAAGAAAAAGTGCCATAAAAAAAAGCTGTGCTATGTGTCATCAGCTTTTCTGAAATGGGGGTTTGTCTGATTTTGAAACTGTGTGGCTGCGTCTTGTGCACAGAGCACCCAGGAGAAGCAGTCGTGCCGTGAGAAGAGCATGCAGGACCGCCTGCGTCTGGGCCACTTCACCACGGTCCGACACGGAGCGTCCTACACCGAGCAGTGGACCGACGGATACGCATTCCAGAACCTGGTCAAGTAAGAGTTTGCGAGCGCACGCAGTCTTTGATGTGACTGTGACAAATCCACCATGCAAAAGCCATATTTCTGATGCAGTAGACTTGCCGATGTACAGAACAAATTTCGCTTGAGTATGATCTTGTTGCACTTGAATGTTGCAGACGTTATAAATGGATAGCGTGATCCTCCCACGCACGAAGTCCTGCCGGTGAAATGTATCGGAGGAAGCATGTGCTAGTCTACGGCTCTTCCCAGATCAGGGGTGGAGCAATGTAGCCTGGTAAACCAGCCCGTCACGTGAACTCATATTTCATTCGGTTCTGCGTGACGGTCTGGCCCCAAAGCCAGTGGGGGGGTTTAGCAGAAGCTGCAGAGCGGAAGAGCCAATCAGCGACTGCGCTGTGATTGACAGCGCAAGTTGGCCAATCAGGAACGCTACTAGCACTGCACTAACAAAACAATAATGGCCACCTCCTTGCCTGATCCTCTCGAGGAGTCATGTCAGCGTTTGTCTAGTTTAAACAGCCATAAAGTGCAGTTATTGCAGAAATAGACTCAATAACAACAATTAAACAAGTACAGGAGTATCGCCGCAACCGCGGAGTTTCTCGGCTTTTGTTTTTGCCATTCTCCCGAGTGGATTTGGGTTTGACTGTATCCGACCCTGATTGGCCTGAAGGAGTCGTCTGTCAAGGCAACTACGCCCGCCCATGCTCCCGCCCCTGCTAAAGACTGGGTGAAGAGTTGGGGCCAGACTAGTCTCTTAGAACAGACGAGTTGCCTTCCGCAATTTTCAAATGCTTCCGCCATACCGTCTGTACTTCGTGGGGGAGAATCATGCACCAACCAGAATGGGAAGCAGAAAGGCGGGTCTTCCGCTCATTAGTCCAATCAGAATCCAATATGCCGCATTCGCGTGTCGTGATTGGTCGGATTCCGTAGAACTTCCTTCCAGTCTGAAGGTTTTTTTCCCAACTTCCTTGTGCATGTTCTGGGGGTGTAACGTACAGACTGTATATAGCTGCATTCGCCGGATGTAGATGATACAGTCTGTTTTAAGAGACTAGGGCCAGACCGTCTCGCAGAACCAAATGAAATGTGAGTTCACGTGACGGGCTGGTTTACCAGGCTAGGAGCAACGACCTTCCCTCCGGGAATTGGCCAAATACAATTGGGGAGAAAATGGTGGGGCCATCCAGGGGTTCCGTTGCTTAGATTCTGCATTGGTTCTTTATACATAGTGCCGATATTCAAAGACACACAAATGATTGGAAAGTGTTCCACCTAACAGCCAGGTGCAGCACATGTGAATGACTGACTGTTCCTTGTCTGCTGCAGTATTACTCATAACCCGTTCCCTCCCCCTGTCTGTGCCCTTCTGTACGCAGGCAGCAGGAGGGCATCAACCAGCAGAGGGAGGAGATCGAGCGCCAGAGGAAGCTGCTGGCCAAGAGGAAGCCCCCGAATCCCTCGTCCCCCTCCCTGTCGGTGGCCTCCACCTCCGAGCCCAAGCAGCGCAAAACCAAGGTGGTCAACGGCAACGACCCCGACCCCTTCCTCAAGCCCTCCTTGCCGCAACTGTGAGTACACTGCAATCAGTAGATACTGTCGATGAAACGTCGCGCTTTTTAAAAAGCAGCTTGTTTAGTTTTGAATGCGATGGGTGCTATTCTCAACGTGATCCATTTCAGAAGTGTTCAGAACTTGATTGGATGCCCTATATCAATGCCGATCCAGTCATTGTCATGAACGCATTAAAAGGTGTTCAACGTTTGATGGCGTCTCTACGATCTGTCAGCAACGTGTGAGGTTCTCACCCCTTCCTAAATTGGAGGCGAATAAAACCATCGCTAGGTGAAATTGATTTGAATTGATCTAAAAACTCCTGCAGTCCAAAATGAATGTCGCCGTCAGTGTTGATTCGGTGTTGTTGATGATTTCACACCCAGCAGTACCCGCTGCACCCATGTAAGGAAGGTGCCACATCAGACTGTAATGCAGCCCACACAGTTTTGTCAAAGTGTTATCATATTTCACTCCCCAGAGAGCCAAGTGAACCAAACATGCTGCCAACCTGCAGAGAACAAGCTGCTTTCCCAGTGCAGCAATCTGATTTTAAAAGTCAACCAAATGTCCCACTGGGGAATAATGCACTGGAGCGTGGGGGGCCTTCTACTGACCAAATTGCACAGTTGGAAATATCAAGATGTTTTGAACATCTGTCTATTATTGCACCGATAAAATCCCAACTGAAATTTTAGAAGTGTCCTAATGGTGTGTCGGGGGACGGGGGACGGGGGGTTCTATCAGTAGATTGTTATTCCGTTAGGTGATGTAAACTGAAGTCAACCTTGGACAGAAGTGACAGCCCAAAAGCATTGTTGTGTCGTCACAGCTGTAGATCAACAGTCACGTGGCTTTTTGTGACGTCACTTGCCCCGCGAGTAATTGCCACATTCATTTTCTCCATAGACGTTTTGATAAATCCTTAACGAGTTTTAAGGCTGGAACCAAGCCAACCAGTCTTCCAGAGAATCGTGAGTGACAATAAAACATTCGGTTTAAGCAAGAACAAAAAATAACGGCGGGAGGAAATACATTTTTTTCCCGTTGTTATTTTTTGTTCTTGCTTAATCTGAATATTTTATGGTCACTCACGATTCAGTAGGTCACGGGGTGGCTTGGTTGGTTCCAGCCTTAAAACTCGTTATATAAGGATTTATCGAAATGTCTATGGAGAAAATGAATGCAGAACTTACTTCCAGGGCAAATGACGTCATGAAAAGTCACGTGACTGTTGAGCTCTATGGGACTGCCGTGCCACATTTTCATCAGTTTCTCGTAGCTTATGACATGATGCCTCCACCATGGTTGAGACTTGTGTCCATATTTTGGCAGACTGACCCTGGCTGAGTACCACGAGCAGGAAGAGATTTTCAAGCTTCGCCTCGGTCATCTGAAGAAGGTGGGTGACCCCAAAGAAATATCAATCAGTCAGAACAGCACAGGACTGGAAGTTGTTTGAACTAGTGAATGTTCAAACTGACCAAAAAAATGTTGATTAAAACAGTGAAAATCTACCGTAAATTCCGGACTATAAGCCGCACCTTTTTTTCCCGTTTTTTGGCCTTTTTTGGCCCCTGCGGCTTATATAACGGTGCGGCTTATCTATGGATTTAAAAAAAAAAAAAAAAAAAAAATCTCTCTTTTTTAGCACTCTTTCTAACTATAAATCCTATATAACTATAATAAGTTTTAATTTCCTCTCTTGCCCTCTTTTCACCACACTGTATGACACTGTATGACACTGTGTGCACTGTAAAAAACAACACAGGTGGTGTTGTGTTATGTTGTTTTGTTGAAATGTTAATAAATGGGAGCTTCCTCAAACAGCCATCTCTTTCCCGACAATCCCCTCTGTGCATGAACCCTTACATATGGTAATTAAACATTAAAACACAAAAAAAAAAAAAAAAAAAATACCATTAAAACACCCGCGGCTTATAGTCCGGTGCGGCTTATATAAGAAAAAAATAGTCAACTTTGCAGGTGCGGCTTATACACCGGTGCGGCTTATAGTCCGGAATTTACGGTACTCAAAATGACACATGGGCGCAGACAAACACATGGAAATGACCACTGCATGAGGTTAAAAGTACTGCGTGTCAGTCTTCAAATAGGAGAAGAATATAATTTCACCGTCACATTATGGTGTCTGTGTGTGTGTAGGAGGAAGCTGAGATCCAAGCAGAGCTGGAGCGGTTGGAGAGGGTGAGGAACCTCCACATCAGAGAGCTGAAGAGGATCAACAACGAGGACAGCTCATCGTAAGTCCATTCCACATGCTGGAGCCATGGCCTGCTGAGGGACTTTGTCCATGTCGAGTAATACTTGTGTTAATTGGAACTAGCAAAAATACAAGCTAATATTGGATGATAATAATAATAAAAATTTAATCTGGAGGAGACCAACTACAAGAAGAAGAAGAATGCAAGAAAAGTGGTTAAAAATAAATGTAAGATTAAAAACAAAAAACAACACAAGATTACAATGTGGGCCAAGTCAAATACTGTTACATAAATGTGCATTTTAAGTAGTTATTTAATACTGAATTGGCTAGGCAAAGGTACAAGAAGAGACGCATTTCCAACCCACAGCACCTGAGGATGTGCTCACTAAGTGCGACCATGAGGGCTGATTGCGTGACTGTGTTTTCTGTGTCCCCTCACCCAGGTTTAAAGACCATCCTACTCTGAACGAGAGGTACCTGCTGCTGCACTTGCTGGGCAGGGGCGGCTTCAGTGAAGTCTATAAGGTACGTTTTTATTTTATATTTTTTCCTTATTAGGGTTATCCCCCCCCCCCCCCCATCCCTTCTCCCTCTGTTATGAATGTTCGGAGACTGATGAGTGTATGTTTTCTTGACACACACAGGCTTTTGACCTATTTGAGCAGCGCTATGCGGCTGTTAAAATCCACCAACTCAACAAGAACTGGAGAGAGGAGAAAAAGGAGAACTACCACAAGTAGGTCCCATGCACGCACACACACACACACACACACACACACACACACACACACACACACACACACACACACACACACACACCTTTAGACACACACAGACAAAATGTATCTCCAACAACACCCCATCAGTATGGTTAACGGATGTTTCCTGTCACGGTAACATTAATTTCCTTCCAGGCATGCATGCAGGGAATACCGGATACACAAGCAGATGGACCATCCTAGAATAGTCAAACTGTATGACTATTTCTCCCTGGATACCGACACGTGAGTGACCTCTGACCTCGCTACCAGCTGCAGCCCTTCTAGCGGTGACAGATCCAGATCCTGAAATTGTTTTTCACACAGCACTGGGTCAAATAGCGTTTCTGAATCATTTGTTTTCGTTGGGTTTCAAACCGCTTGGTGGAGCAGTAGTGTGGGACAATACAGCGAGGATCAGTAACTTTGCTTAACACTATATGAATTGTCCTGATGCATAAACCCATCTGGTACGGGCAACAGGGCAGCGTAATGTTTGTGGAGACCGTTCTTGACCAGCAATTTGTACCAGGTAAAAAGATCATCTGTCTTCGGGTAAAACTGCAACTAATAATTATTTTCATTGTCGATTAATCTGTCGATTATTTTCTCGATTAATCAATTAGTTGTTTGCTCTATAAAATCTCAGAAAATGGTGAAAAATGCCGATCAGTGTTTGCCAAAGCCCAAGATGATGTCCTCAAATGTCTTGTTTTGTCCACAACCCAAAGATATTCAGTTTACTGTCATAGATGAGTAAAGAAACCAGAAATTATTCACATTTAAGAAGCTGGAATTAGAGAATTTTTACAAAAATAAAATAAGAAATACTCGATTAAATTAATACGCGATTAATTTAATAGTTGACAATTGATTAATCATTGCAGCTCTACCCTCGGGGATCCATACAATAGTCCCAGTATTATTACATTGTTGTTTTGATAATCAACACCAGGAATTATTTGCGAGTACTGTTTGACCCAGGTCTGTTTTCACTTCATTGTTGAACTTCCCTCATCTCTGATCCGCCTCTTCTTCTCCTGCGCGCTGCCAGGTTCTGTACAGTGCTGGAATTCTGCGAGGGCAACGACCTGGACTTCTACTTGAAGCAAAACAAACTGATGTCGGAGAAGGAGGCGCGCTCCATCGTCATGCAGATTGTCAACGCCCTGCGCTACCTCAACGAGATCAAACCCCCCATCATCCACTACGACCTCAAACCCGGTGAGTCACACGGCCACACAGCACGTGGACATGACTGAGGATTTGCTGCTGAAGGGGAAGTATCTTTCATAGAGAAAGATACTTCTATCTAAAGATAAATATAGATCATTGGAAATTAGATGCATACAGTGCATAGGTTTGCTTTCTCTGCAACTTCTTTGGAAGAGGAGGACACAAGACTAGAGTCGGTTATCAATATCCTTTCAACTGCTGTGAGAGCTTGCCTTGTCAACCCGAGGTGCAAGATGGGCTTTGCAGCTGGTGATGATATGGCTATAGGCAAAACCAATCGACCCCAACAAGTGAACCTGCGCTCTTCTGTCTGTCTCCCGCTGCCACCCGCTCGGTGCTGAGTCTGACTGTTTGTGTGGCAGGTAACATCTTACTGGTGGATGGTACTGCGTGTGGAGAGATCAAAATCACAGACTTTGGCCTGTCCAAGATCATGGACGATGACAACTATGGCGTAGACGGGATGGACCTCACATCACAGGGGGCTGGCACCTACTGGTGAGACACACATGCACGCGCGCACACGCACACGCACACGCACGCGCACACGCACACGCACACACACACACATAATGGTCGACACACAGCTCCTACTGTCACAGAAAAGGTGGAGCACTAAGACAAATGTTCCCATGTGGTGCTTATTAAAGTTTCATCTCATTTTAAAAGTGTGTTACCCAGGCGTTGACAAATTATGGAAATGATGCATCTCTGTAAAGCTCTGTCTGGAAACATAATGGAAATTTATTCACTTTTACACCCAGTCAAGCATGTAATTGAAAGCTTAGTTGCTGACGGATCTAACTATAAAATAATGATAACCAAAATAATTTCCTGGTCGCATAACTCCCAAGTGATCATTAATCTGGCCTAAAGAGGACAGAGGACACTGATGACTTAATCAGCAAATACAGAAGATTTGAACAGTCTGGCTGTTCATCAAGATTCTTAGAAATTGTACTGTACTGTTCATAAAATAGTCATACAGTCTGAGCAGCAAAAATGCATATGAACTCTAATACATCGTACGGCATTGATGGATTACACCACCACAATTAGTATAATATCTCCATATTATACTCCATTATTACACTACTACTACATTACTACATATTATTCCATGTGTGTGTTCTAGGTATCTCCCTCCAGAGTGTTTTGTGGTGGGTAAGGAGCCACCTAAGATCTCCAACAAGGTGGACGTCTGGTCTGTGGGAGTGATCTTCTTCCAGTGCCTCTATGGACGCAAGGTAGAACACCACACACCATTTACACCGTCATCTGTCCTGATTCAGTGTCCACAACAAGAACTGCGTAGCTTGAAATGTTAAAGCACGGTAAAAGCTATTGGACTGGTGGTGCTAATAATGTGCTTTTGTCTCTCTAGCCGTTTGGTCACAACCAGTCTCAACAGGACATTCTCCAGGAAAACACCATCCTCAAAGCCACAGAGGTCCAGTTCCCTGCTAAACCACAGGCCAGCACAGAGGCCAAGGTAACACCCCCCCCCCTTCCCCCAATATTGCAGTGCCAAACACAGACAAATTTGAAATTTGATTTTAGGCTGTCATTGCAATCTGTGACAACCTGTTTAATTTACACTGACACTTCCACAGTGATTCCATATTTTGTTTTTGTGGAGTGGAATGCAAGATTCTCATATTTCTAGCAGTGGGTCGGATTGCTGAAAGATTGTGAAATGTAAGGGACATTGAATGTTAATTGGGGGAAAATCCTTAGAAATATCAAATTATAAAGAATATATATACTGTATATTGTTTGAAAGATTTCAGATATTTTACACAGCTGCCTTCTCTTTATGCAATGCTAATGACATTATCATGCTACGGTGTTACAATGTTACAATTTCACTTAGCAGACATTAATTAGAATTAGAATTAGACATTAATGACATTATCATGCTAATATTAAAATGTCTGTTTAATGGACGGATGGATGTTTTGTTGAGTCCCAACCATAGCCTGCATTTCTCTTCATGGCACCGAATCAAATTGTATCGGATCAAATAAAAAATGAATGCAGGCATATCGAATTGTTGACATATTCCCTGTCGTGTATCGCAAACTCTGTGTGAAGATTCATATTGAATCGGTCTAAGGAGAGATTCACATCCCTACGGGCCAGTGCCTAACACACACACACACACACACACACACACACACACACACACACACACACACACACACACACACACACACACACAGCCTGCACACACACACACACACACACACACACAGCCTGCTGCTCGGTGTGTAAAATCCGTCCCTCTGCTTCCCAGGCGTTTATCCGGCGCTGTCTGGCCTATCGCAAGGAGGACCGCTTCGACGTCCACCAACTGGGCGCAGACGCCTACCTCCTCCCTCACATGAGACGTTCCAACTCCTCCGGCTCCCTGCAAATGGCCACCTCCTCTCTCTCCACCTACTGACTGGCTCTCCCACATGACTGACAGGAGCCTCTGGCCAATCCCACGGCAGGATTGTTCGAATTGGAGGACGATGGGAAGGTGGAGGGGGGGGGGGGGGGGGGTCGGACCATTTTACCTGAGCTGTTCCTGAACGGAGAAGAACGAGTGGCAGAGCAGAATGAAGTGGAATAAGATGGACGCAAGAGAAGCGGAGGAAGGGGGGATGCTGCCTTGGCAGATGTCGCACAGCACTGTGCCCCTAATGCGACTGAGAGGTAGAGGAGGGGGGGAAGAGACGTGACACAAACTGTCAAACAGAAGGGACGTGGAAAGAGAGAGGGACAGGGATCGGAAGAGAGTCGGTGGAATTGCTCGGCATTGTTTCCCTGTGCTAGATTGGCCTCCTATCTGTGGAGCAAGAAAAGGTAACCATGAAGCTAGTGGATGTTTGTTGACTTTGATTATTAGTTAACCCCCCCCCCACAGAGATATTTCAACAGCTATAAGAGTGCCTAGATGCCCTGTCCAAGCCCACCTCTTCGCTTCCTACACACTATAAGGGTGCACTTCATAAGATGCCAGACCGTCGAGAAAGAATCGATTCAACCCGGAGCGGCCGTTAAAGATGTTCCTTTGTTGCTTTCGCGAGGGTGGTATTCGATGGAGGGAAGAAAATAGATGCGTGGTGCGGAGCGGGTACAAGTGTCTGCATGCCAGATATGGACGATGCATTCAAGAGTCGGCTCTGCGTTACGTTTCTACTCTGCTGCACAAAATAATGGGTTTCATCTTATTGAATTATTGAATACACCCTGTTAATCCCTCTGCAGGAGACGGGGGTGGGGGGGGGGGGGGGGGGGGGGGTTGGGCTTGTGGTCAGTGTGGCACAGGGCAGGCAGGAGTCGAACAGTGACACTGTAACCCTATGGGGCTTGACTTAAAAAAAAAATCCAGATATAAAGTTCTGGGACTGATTTGCACTTCAGATCAAGATCACCAAGATCATATGGTCTCACAGATTTGGCATGAAGTACTTCAGTGTAATCAGTGCTGGACTATTGAGTAGGCAAAGTCCAAATCTCTGTTCTGTTTTCCATTGTTATGAAATCCAAATCAGGTCTACTATTGGGTTTACACAATGTGGACCTGTGAATCTGTCTTAATCCATTTTTGATGTTTGTTCGGATAAAGGAATCTGATCATACCAGTTACGAGAGCATAGTCAAAAATGTTTGAAAAGGCAGAGTATTGCCATATTATTGTTCTAGTACAAGAAGTTCTTTTTCTCATCATCCTGCCTGAATAGACACGAACTGAACCGAAGGATTGGATCAACTGTTACTGTATTGCAAAGACTCTGCCGTTACAGGACTATTGTGGTTGGGGGGGGCAGCAACAGAATTTAGTGTACATTTCATGCACAGGAGGAGCAAACATTGCCCCACTAGCAAATATATAATAATGAATCTTACCCTTGCTTCCCAATGTCTCACTTGCTCAGTTTGTGTTCTTCTGAAAAGCTGTTCTCATTTTGCTGCTATAAATGTTGCTTTTAGTTCATAATTGTGTTTATGGTTCTGCCTGGGATATGCATACTTGAACTGTGTTAAGAGGAACACTCTCCACGGCCCCGTTTTCTCAAATGGACCCCCGCCCGCCCCCCCTGTGAGGGGATGCAGCACCAACATCGATGTCCAAGTGGGTTTTTGTTTACCGTCATGTAAAAGTTCAACAGCGATGCTCTGGAGCAAAGTCCCTGTATACTGTGTGTTGATGCTGGAAGAAGAGGAACGGTCAGACCTTTTCCTGCACGGTGCAGGGGGGGGGGGGGGTAGCAGCAGGCGTGCTCCAGGTTGTCCACTTGCAACATGATTGACCGCAGCTAGAAATGAAGTGGACATATCAAAATATGGCCGGCCCGTATATACAGTATATAAAATGCTCATCTCTGTGCGTCGTCGTGACATCTGATGCCCTCCCAAACGCAGGCAACCTGCCCAAAGCACACCAGGGGCTAGAGAGAGAAATGTCCTCTGGTCAGATAGAAGGCAAAGTGGGAGCCTCTCGCAGCAAGTGGCGGCCATCTCCTCTCCTCTCTCTCTGTATTCTGGCCTGCTTTCAATAACAAGCATGAAGTCTTAATTGCTTTTCCGTGTGCGAGCCCTTTCGATGGACAACAAAAGAAGAAGGCCCAAACACAGACCTTAGAATAACATGACAGGCAGATTAAATTGAAGGAAATACCTGCTCACCGTGCGCTACTCCCAACTGAAAGCAAGCGATGGAAGTGCAATGAAATGAATGAAACAGGTGTAGTCTGTGTTCAATTTGATACATTGTAATTATATCCACTTGGATGCAGTAAGGCATCAAACACACCTAACCCGTGCTGTCTCCCCCCCCCCCCCTTCCTCTCTCTCCTGGTTGATGACACAATAGTACAAAATGGGTGCTAATATCAAGTGCATACTAGACTATTAATAACAACCATGTGTAGACGGGATGTAAGTAAAGCCATCACTGAGCGCCGATTCATGTCAAATCACACCAGTGGAGGGGGTGCAACGCTAGGTCATGTCATTCATATGCAATAAAGATTGCCTTACAAGTCCTACTCCTGCGTGACCCATATTTTCTTTGTAGGGTAATACAACCTCGCTAACAGTGTATGACAACACGGAGTAAGTACAAAGGCCACTGATAGCCTTGGGTCAGCGAGCTCTGATATAAGACACCAGTAGATAACTATACACGGCTAAACCGTTTGTCGTTGGATTTTGCAGTATCACGCCGCGCTGGACCTGCTGAAAAATGATCATGCTGCTGAGACCAGTCGGTTCTCACACTTTTTCCACGTCAAGGACCCCTAAACAAACACAAATTAGACCACGGACCCCCATATGATAAGATTTTGTCCCAGGGTCCCCCGTCTGATAAGATTTTTGCTTTTAGATGTTTTATTACAGAAACTGTATGAAAGCCATGACCAAAATAGTCATACATTCTGTCATTGTTAATTATGGATGGAATTATAGAGAAAATAAATTACTACCTTCTTTTGCTGGGGACCCCCTGGAACCCTCTCAATGACCACTGGGGGTCCCCGGACCCCACTTTGAGAACCAGTGGCTTAATGGTGACTAATATTCAGTGCACCATGGCAGGAAATGTATCAATTAAAGTGACAGTAACACAGTTGTATTTTGGCGTAAATGCCTCTGCTCTTTAGCTTTTCCTGCATGCTTATCTTGAGATGAGTAGGAAGGGACAAAATTGTAACCCATGTCAAGGCCAGATTAGAGATTAGCACCCCCACGGGGGCCCCTGGGCACTTTCTTTTGGGGGGCCTCTTCATGTCGGGGCACCCTGGGCACCTGCCCAGGCTGCCCATATGGTAGATCTGGCCCTGACCCATGTACACAAAGCAAATGGTGGCTGGGATGGTGCAGGTGAAGCACTACCAGACGCAGGCAGATAGAACAGCACGTATTCTCTTTCGGTTTCCCCTTAGACAGAAAGAGGTCAGACTGAGTGCAGGGCCATGCAGGCCGGGATCAGCTCCAGAAAAGCTGAAGCTAGTCGGCGTTCAGTCTGTTGCTCGTGGACACATCATCGATGATCCTGTCGATGCCAGTGCGTGAGGTCCTGAACTAACATGATACTGAGTTCACAGCTTCTTTGAATGTGGGTGTGGCCAGTCCAGAGGTCCGTGTGCAGTGGGCTCTGCTTTCACACGTCTGCCCGTCTCCGACTGTCCCTCCTCCTCACTGCCAACGAGGGAGCTTCCTGGGGAGGCTCGCCGACACCTTCACTCTCTCTGGTGATGGAGGAGAAGGTTACGGGGGTGTTGGTGTCTGTGGGCAGGGCTGAGTGGGAGGAAACCTGTAGGGAGCGAGGGGATTGTATGTCAGTTTTCATTTGTAAAAGAAAGGCACAAGGCAAAGGGGAAACAGAAATGGAGAGATCTCGCCTTGCTTACATGTACGTCTGCGATGGCGGTGAAGGTTCCATGCTTGTGCTCACACTTGAAATGCCTGTGCCCGTTGATGCAGCCATCATTGTCGCCACCTGAGGAGCAACGCGAATGACGGGGTGATGATGACAATAGGAGGCGTTACCACACACCAGCCTGGGCGCCAGAACAAAACGTTGGCATTGTACATTTCTGCAATCCATGGATACGTATGTCAACGATTCTGAACCAAAAATATGTTGCATAACACATCTCTAGATACGTGTATATATTATTTATTTTGCCTCTTTTATTTCTGGAGGGTAGCGTAAATTGATGGTAGTATAGGCATATAAGCATAGAAACAGTCGGTCTGGGAACGCCCACAAAATGTTACACGGCTGGCGCGCGAGTGGGGTAAAAAAAAACATCTCGACTCACCAAAGGACGATGCTGCGGCTCTACACTACAGGATTGGGGATTCTAGAGCAGGTACATAGATGTCTGTTCAGATGTGCATTTACTGCGGTGGTTGAATCCCTGATCGTGTCTGCCTGGGCTGGGCTAGCAGCTAAAATGCTCACTATGCTGAATGGGGGGAACGGGGGGGGGATTTACCCCACTCTGACCACGCCCCAGCCAGCTACCCCAGTGTCTATGACAAGACACAGACTGTCTATGCTTCTGACTCTGCCTTTTCAGTCACTTTGTACACAGTCTGTTGATGACGTTGTCTATACTGCCTAGACTGTTTATACTTGCATATTAGATTGTATAACTGTTTTGTATGTGTGATGACTGAATAAATACTACTATAACCAAAGTTGTTTCAAATTTACATTGAGATTGCCATGTTTTAGAAATGTACATATCCCTGGTTTACAGATATTTAAAATGCCAAAGTTGTATTCTGGTGACTGAGTTGTGCACACACTACTCTCTGACCCACAGTCAGTCAGTGTCACTCACATGGTGTATCCAGTTCCACTCCGATGTAGACATCTGTGGAGTCGGAGTTTTCTAGAGGTCCAATAAACCTCACCGCTCCTCTCTTCTCCTCTTCCTCTTCTCCTTGCCTGGTTTCTAGAAACACTCGATCATTGAGCTTCAAGCGGTGTTTCTTCCTAGGATGCACACATACAGTATGCACAGTGTTTTATACCAGGGCTGCCCCAAAATTTCCATGCCAAGAACCCCTACATAGATTCATATTCGGTCTCCAATTGGACCCCCTCTGAGGTTTTTGTTGTCGGACTTGATTTGGTACACGTTCAACAGAACTCGATAACTGCCGATCCTGTAGGCAAGGAGAGTAAGCCCTCTGATCAGAGACGTCACATTCTGTATAGGCTAACACTCCTGCATTCAAATAAAAATAACTGTGATTTATTGTTTGAACACTGTGGGACTGCACAGGGACTGGGAAAGCCACTGCCTTGTACTGCCGTTTCATCCAGTTCAGTTACACAATTCTACTGTACCTAGTAGCTCTTTGATGAAGGAGCACTGCCTGAGAAGATGTGGCCTCCTCCAAGTCCTTGTCCTCCCCATCGTCCGCCTTCCAGTCCTCCTCCTTCTTTCCTCCGAAAGGAGCTCCACAGGCAGTCGCCCCCTTCAGGAAACGCTCTCTTTTCTGACACAACCAAAGACATAGGCTTTTCCATACGTTGTGATTGTGACTTCCACCCGAGCAGATAGGCTTGATACTTAAGGTACTGTACCTTGAGGATGCGTTGTGTCTTGGATGATGATGTTGCACCGTATCCTGAAGAAATGCTCCTCTTCTCTCTGCCTCCAGGCTTCCTGGCTACAGGGAAAAGAGAAACTAGAGTGGTTGAATAGACTTATTTGAGAAAAAGAAGCTGAAAGAAGACTAGAAGCTGATAAATCCCCTCGCCTCTCTCTCCAGGTGTCCCATCATTCTGCTGGGGGCGAGCGTTCCTCTGTGCGTCGGGGGGAGGGGGAGGGGGAGGCGTGATGGGTAGTTCATTCCCGTCCGTGCTGGACAGAGGCGAGGGCTGACAGAGAAGCATCGTCATCGGCAACATCATTACCTCCAGCCTGGTCGCCAGAATAAAACGTTGGCATTGTACGTTTCTTCAATCCACGCATACGTAGAATGTCAACGTTTCTGAACCAAAAATATGATGCATATCAACATTTCTACATACGCGTATGTAACGGCGTTGTGTAGGTGGTACTTGCAGAAACCCATATTAGGGGCTTGCCCAGGGGTGGATACGAACCGCCGACCTTCGGCTTGGGAGTCAGACACGCTAACCACTGCACCAAGAGAGATAGCTCCCTTGGTGGAGCTGATTAACATGCCTTTATACTGGGGAGTGAGTTTAACCGATCCACTCGCTACCACACTGGACTCACGAGGAATCAACGCTGATTCACTACGGTTACACGTATAAACATTTTTGAGTCTGCCATTGAAATAGCGCGGTGGCCAGTGAGGGCGTTGTGGTCGGCGTGCCTTTCACAAATGGGGTTTGCGTTCACGTCCCAGCATGTCCAACCGTAAGTCACATTTTAAATTTATGTTTAAGCCGAATCAAAACCATAATCAATGTGGTTAATCAATGTGGTTTACTTGCCTATATACAACCACATTTTTTTTACTAACCAAAGAAGTTAAAGTTGTTTTATTTGCGTTTAACGTTGGAAAGGCAGCGAGGTTTTCAAATTAACTGCCGTTTTGTTCCAAATTTACGTTGAGATTGTACGTATCCCTGGATTTCACAAATGCCAACCTTT
This sequence comes from Poromitra crassiceps, assembly GCF_964638095.1. Classification (NCBI taxonomy): domain Eukaryota; kingdom Metazoa; phylum Chordata; class Actinopteri; order Beryciformes; family Melamphaidae; genus Poromitra; species Poromitra crassiceps. The sequence continues at coordinate 17,248,482 of NC_139639.1, forward strand.
TATTCTGGCGACTGCATTGTTGTTAGCTTACCTCAGTCCTCTTGAATGGTTGAGTAGCGGATGGATGAGAGATGCCCCGCACTCACCTGCTGTTGGCGAAGGGCGACGGGAGGGTAAGGATGAGGGGTCGCTGTGAGACGGGGGAGGCAGGGAGGGGTGGCAGTGGAGGACAAACTGCCCCTTCCCGAACTGTAGGAGGAGGCCGAGGGAGAGGGGAGGTGGAAGGAGAAGGAGGGAGAGGAGGAGGGAGGAGGAGGGGGGAAGCCAGGGAGAGGGAGAGGCGGGAGGCGAAGTGAGGGAGAGGGAGAGGGTGGAGCTTGGGGCGATGATGAGGTAGAACCGGTCTCAGGACACTGAGACCTCAGCTGCTCGATGAGGTCTTTCTGGGCCTCTATGGTCCGGTGGAGGCTGGGGTGACACACACACACACGCGCGCGCACACACACACACACACACACACACACACACACACACACACACACACACACACACACACACACACACACACACACACACACACACACACACACACACACAGTCAGACAAAGGTCAAATCTCAGTCAAGCAAAGCATACCAGGAGGTTTAAAAAAAAGTCAATAGTTAACTTTTAGCAGAGGCAAGACCCCACACTGCAGACGCCAGAAAATCTTGTTTTTCTTAAAACGAGTGAGAAAAAGATCTACAGCGTAGTGGGTACAAATGAAATCAGATCACGCCTGTAGAATCAAAAAACTATTCCATTGTTTAATTTACATTGGAAAGAAGCGATATTATCATGACAGTCTGGACTTGTTTAATTAGCCTAACTGTGTTAGCCAAAGTGATGCTCGCCTTTGAATAGGCTTGCGCAGCGCTGCCCACGATAGCAGTCAAGAGGGGGAGGAACGGAGGAACTTACCGTTTATTCTCCCTCATTAGCTCTGCTACTCTGGTGCACAGGTGAGCCGCACCCCTCCTTGCTCCGGCCATGACCAACAACACAGCTTGAGATGCTATTTCCTTGTCCTCTTCTGGGGCCCCTAAGGACAAATGAAAACGGTTTCCCGTCAATCAGCCGTGTTTGGTAGCTTTAATGAGTTGTTATATAAGTTCAAAGGCTACCTGATGTAGGAATGCACCGATCAAGGTCCAAATCCATCGATCTTGTCGCGCCACTGCACTTTTAGGTAGGCTATATTATGCGTTGTACACCGTACACCGACTCATGTATTTTCAGTCAGATAGGCTACACAGGCACAATGGCAATGGAGTTTTTCACCGTTGCAAACTTTGCCCAGCGTTTATGCGCCTTGCGTAAAATTACGCACGAAACAAGCAGCTTTGCGCAGTGGCAGGGAGGTCGCTGTGACAGAGCTTCTGCTTCTGCATTGCTAAAAAATGATGTATTTAGCAATAACGTGGAACTATCAGCATCAGACGCGCTTTCTCATTTGTTGTTTTTCCAGAAAAAAATATCCTCCTAGTCCTAGGATACGACGAAACATGTTTTTTTTTTTTTACTATAAAAGGTAGGGTAACATTTACCCTTTCTTAATATGATCTAAGCCTTAGATTTGGTAAAAAAGTGTTCAAGTAGCCTACCAAAGCCATTGTAAAGATGCCCTAACATGGTTCTCAAACCTTTCATGTCAAGGACCCCTAAACGGACACAAATATTAGACCACAGACCCCCATTTGATAAGATTTTGTCACATGGTCCCCGATAAGCTTTTTCATTTGAGGTGTTTTACTATGAAACCCATGACCAAAATTGTGTCACTTAATGGATGGAAATATATAGGCCTGCCTACTAGAAATACCCGAGTTCTAGTAGACGCACACACACGAACCACGTGACTACCATGTGAGCTGTAGCATTTTTGACGTTGAATGAAAGGAGAAATATTTCCTCGGCTCTCGCGCCGGAGCTTTTATGACCGCCCTACTCTGCCTCTGGATTGGCTAGCTCGATTGAAAGAGTTGCGTCACGCGCCAAGTCATGCTCGACTCACCGCGTTTGCGATATTTTTTTCGGATGATGGCGAAGGCTGGAGCAGAGCCGTAGAGGACACTAGGCGCACCCTCTCTGCCTGTGATTGGCCTAGCGTCAAACGTTCATCCAATCACATTCGCTTGGCTATCCTGCGTCTCTTTCTACAGTATGTGGTCAGACCAGACAGCAGTTTCGCTTGCTAGCATCATCCATGAAAGACGGCGACGCCACTGTTTGTTTAGGTTTTTGATATAGTCTGGTCTCTGGTTTATAATGCTGCCGCTACTCTTGGCAGTGTACTGTACATAATGTAGCCTACAGACAAATAAAAAAGAAAAGATAAAAGATTAATGAGAATTGATCAAGGGTTATATAAAAACAGGGTCAATGCCCATTTACTCATTCTAACCCCAATGTGACATGTATTTGAATTGAAATATGTATCAGTATGTGGTGTTTGCCCAGCCCTTCATTGGGAAATGCAGCTTTATGGAGTGGGATCACGTGGAGATGATGATGTTTAAGAGAAAGTGGATTATATCTCACTCCGATAAACATGTGAATGTTGTGTGATATGCAAAGGTTGTTGGTTCAATCCCAGCCTCAGGCAATTTCTTAAAAAGTACTCACATTATAAGCTGCAGCAGTGATCCTTCTTTATCATCACCAGTAGTTTGAACACTGATAGAAATAAGCTGATGAAGGAGACTAGTCAGTCCCTGACTCTAGTTAAACTCACTGGTACAAATCTCACCTGTCTCACTCTTTATGCTCTGTGTTATTGTCAGTGTGAATACAGTGTGTAGAAATCAGAAGCTTTAACTCCCAACAGCTCATAGTTCAGTCGGCTGAGTGGCTGTGTCACTGTCTCTGTCTGACAGGTAGACTGTTGGTTCGATTCCCGATGGAGGAGACATATTACAGCACTGCCCTGTCTTTAACATCACCAGCGTAGCGCCTCCTACAGGCAGATACACAGAGTGACACAGCGCCTCCTACAGATCCACAGAAATGTACACTGTGGATCGACTGCAAAGAGATCCAGACATGTCATATAGGCCTACTGAGTCTAGAGCAGTTTTTCAAAAAGTTATCTTTGCGCCTAGCGGCAGCCAGGGCCAGCACATCAAACAGAAAACCTACTTCCGATGTCAGTAAAGTTTAAGCTCTCTGTGGTTTTCTGTCTCATAACCCTCAGCTCGTGTCTCTGCAGAGGTCAGTTATTTTACACAAATAACTGTTTCTACTTAATCAGAGCAACAATGTAATTAAATTTGGAATGACAAGAACAAATTACACGTCTGTGCAATAGGCTAAGTAGGCCTAAATAACTCAGATATAGGGTCTGCAATTGTAACGTTCCATATAATGAAGTATCTCATGCTTGTTGATTTAATGATCGTTTTGCACCTGCTGCTGACGTTTGAGATACTTCTGGCTCGCCTGGAAAGAAGGTGGGAGCAGCCGAGTACAGTCAGCCAATCAGAGGCAGAGAGGGGCGGGTCATGCCTTCGCCTAGCCTTCGCCATCATGGGGGAAAAAATATCGCACCGCGTTTGACCCACGCAGAGCAGATCTTTTTCTCCCCACCCAATTTGCGCCAAGTCCCGCCCTTTCTTTTAGGCATGCGGAGTGATGATTGGTTGGGTTTAGGCACGAGGGTTAGGGCGATTGGCTGGGGAGGTAAAATATCGGGGTAAGCCAATCAGAGGCAGAGTCGAGCAGGACTTGGCGCGTGACGCAACTCTTTCAACCGAGTACTAGCCAATCAGAGGCAGAGTAGGGCGGTCATAAAAGCTCCGGCGCGAGAGCAGAGGAAATATTCTCCTTTCATTCAACGCCATACAAGCAGGAAACATGGTGAGGCGGATTTATATTAAACTCTGTTTTGTTAACGTTAGAACAACCAGGCGAGGGTTGCATGTCTCGACTAAAACAAATTCCTCGTATGTAATTTGCGTTTTGTGGCAATAAAAGTGATTTAGATTAAAACCGCATCAACGCGATTTTGTAACCGCCAACCTTACATACTGCTTACATGTTCGAAATTAAGACGTACAAACGTTAGAAACACGTCGTATAACGTTTACAAAGACAGGACAAATTAACAGCTGGCTATCTGTGCCGTAAAATGACGATTTTCGTTCGTTTCTCTGTGCCCCATATTTGAGTAACGTTACTGGGTTTGAGTCTTCAAAATGGACTCCTACACAAGGCCTTCTGCTGGTGCTGAGCCCGCTTTCTGTACAATATAAGATGCAGTCAACAGTTTCAACGTTACTCTGCAGTCAAGTAGACGTCGTTGAAATTTTGATCCAAATTGGCATAATGGCAAAAACAGACGAGTTAAATAACGGGGTTAGCCTATGGATGGGTAACGTTAAGCAGATAACTTGTTACTAGGGGTGTGGTCTTTATCAGGAAACTGATAAATAAAATACAGGCCTTCCCCCCCAGGACAATACCATGGATGTAATTATATTAACAATACAGACAGAAGGCGAAAAGGCAGGGTTAACACAAAACACAAAACACTGAGGGTTTCAAACTTCCATGATTAGAATGTGGAAAGCCTCATTAGTGTTTTGCTCGCACCCGTGTTCTGCATTTTCGACACAAAATGGCCCCCGTGAAAGGGGTCTATTGTGTTTAGGCTCCGATTCGTTTCATGTCTGATTTGGCGCAGTGATTGCACTTGATGCACAGCATGTCAGGTGAGGACTGAGGAGGAGCTGTCTGAACTGAAATGGATGCTTTTCATTGCCCCTTAACACAACAGAGCAGAACTAGTTTGTTGGCCTAAAGCAGATACTTGATTAACAAAGTACAAATAATTCACATGAATATGAAGTCAAGACACTTTTTGTATATCAAGAGAATAATTTGATGTCTGTGGTCCCCCTCTCTCTGCAGCGTGAGTGTATCTCGATGCACGTTGGCCAGGCCGGTGTCCAGATGGGCAATGCCTGCTGGGAGCTGTACTGCCTGGAGCATGGCATCCAGCCGGACGGGCAGATGCCCAGCGACAAGATCTCTAAAGGGGCAGACGACTCCTTCAACACCTTTTTCAGTGAGACCGGAGCCGGCAAACACGTTCCCAGAGCTGTCTTTGTGGACTTGGAGCCGACAGTCATAGGTAAACACAGAATTTTCTTAAACAAGTGAGAATGAACTGGTGTCATAATGTAGTTTAGATTGAAGGTGACTTGGCATTTTCTCCTGCGCAGGTTAGAATGGGAATGATTCACTCATGAAAATGCAGCATCAGAAGCCTTTCAGCGTGCAGTGGACTAATTTCGTTGTTCCACACATTTCTAGTATTTCTCTATGTATGACATAAGTCAACACGGTGTACAAAGAAAAATGTGACTCTACTAAATTGATTGAGGCTAAAATCTGAAATGAGACCAATGTAACGGTTTTTACTTGTGTTCAGATGAAGTCCGGACTGGTACCTACCGCCAGCTTTTCCACCCGGAACAGATGATCACTGGAAAGGAAGATGCAGCCAACAACTATGCCCGAGGTCACTACACCATCGGAAAGGAGATCATTGACATGGTGCTGGACAGGACTCGTAAACTGGTAAGCAACAAACGACTGTAGGTCCGTCTGTAGACTGGCCAGTGTTCCTACGAAGCCCTGGAAAATGAAATAAATTGAAATATTCCAGATTTTTTTCTTTATAGTTTCCCCCCGCAATTGTATATGGCTAATTTCCCTCTGCTGTCCTGGTTGTTGCTCCATCCCCTCTGCCGATCTGGGGAGGGATGTAGACTGACATATTCAGCCTCTTTTCACCTGACGGCGAGGAGTTTCACCGGCAGGGACGATCACGATATTCCCCCCTCCCCCCAAAAAGTTAAAGGGAGAAATAGGTTTAAATGAGGGGGGAAATGTGTCGGAACGATGTCTCCAGACATGGCTATATTTTCATATATAAAAAAACATATTTTCTCCTTCAGGCTGACCAGTGCACCGGGCTCCAGGGTTTCCTCATCTTCCACTCCTTTGGAGGAGGAACGGGCTCTGGCTTCACCTCTCTGCTCATGGAGCGTCTCTCCGTCGACTACGGGAAGAAGTCCAAGCTGGAGTTTGCGGTGTACCCAGCTCCCCAGGTGTCCACGGCGGTGGTGGAGCCATACAACTCCATACTGACCACCCACACCACCCTGGAGCACTCCGACTGTGCCTTTATGGTGGACAACGAGGCCATCTACGACATCTGCCGCAGGAACCTGGACATCGAGCGCCCCAGCTACAGCAACCTCAACAGGCTGATCAGCCAGGTCGTGTCCTCCATCACCGCCTCCCTGCGCTTCGACGGCGCCTTGAACGTGGACCTGACTGAGTTCCAGACCAACCTGGTGCCCTACCCACGTATCCACTTCCCTCTGGCCACCTACGCCCCAGTTATCTCAGCAGAAAAGGCCTATCACGAGCAGCTTTCCGTGGCTGACATCACCAACTCCTGCTTTGAGCCGGCCAATCAGATGGTGAAATGCGACCCTCGTCACGGCAAGTACATGGCCTGCTGCCTTCTGTACCGCGGAGACGTCGTGCCCAAAGACGTCAACTCCGCCATCGCCACCATCAAGACCAAGCGCACCATCCAGTTTGTGGACTGGTGTCCCACAGGCTTCAAGGTGGGCATCAACTACCAGCCTCCCACCGTGGTTCCCGGAGGAGACCTAGCCAAGGTGCAGAGGGCGGTGTGCATGCTGAGCAACACCACAGCCATCGCTGAGGCCTGGGCTCGTCTGGACCACAAGTTCGACCTGATGTACGCCAAGAGGGCCTTCGTCCACTGGTACGTCGGGGAGGGAATGGAGGAGGGAGAGTTCTCCGAGGCCAGAGAAGACATGGCCGCCCTGGAGAAGGATTACGAAGAAGTGGGAAGAGACAGTGTCGGGGAGGATGAGGATGAAGGAGAAGAGTACTAGGTCATTGTGGTCATGACATGGCAGTTCTGAAACAAAGTGTGCACTTTAATAAAAGAACATAATTAAAGCACTTTGTCATGTGTTTCTTGGTCAGTGTACCAACAGATAACCAAAGGTGACTGTTTTATTGGCAACAGGACTCTAGATACTGTCTACTGTCTGCCCCCAAAAAGACAAAAGTATTCATTGTAAACATTGTTGAAATAGTGTCACATTCACAAGCAGAATGACAGCTAATGTAGGAAGTTTAGTTGGTTGATCAACTTGTTGGATAGGCATTTTGTGTGTCAAAAGCTGTTATCCTGGATTTCAATTGTTCAGTTGAGATGAACATCAGTATTGTCCTATTGAGAACAGGCATCGATGCCTCAGGAAGCTCCTTGATCTAGGAAAGGAGGCTATTCAGGATGGATGGAAGATGAGTTTACATAAAATTTAAAAAAACATCTAATGTCAGTCAAGACATTCACAGATAAAAGGGCAAGTTTCTGACTACATATCAAATGGCTTATCTGTCAAAAGGTTTTCTGTACTTTTATCTTTTTCATTACTATCCACATTTAAATACAATCAGCAATGGACAATTGATTTCATACTGTAATTGGACTTGCTGAGTTATAGTTAGTATTTTTCCCAGGTAGAATTGTAATACTTGAATGTCATAACTTATAGTATACTGGACACAAAACACTTTCATTTAAAAAGTATGATTACTGACCCTCATTGACAGTCCGTTTATTCGTTTTACTTTTTCCCCCACATTAAATTTGTATCACATACATTTGTTTAAAATGGTTAATACAAATAAAGGTCTTCTTGATGCTGGTTAAAAAAAAACATGGGACTCATTTCCGGTTGGGGGCGTACGGGGAAATGTTTTCAACTTTTATCATTAGTCCTGGCTTGGGCAGAGAGAAGGGGGCATGGACCTCACTTGAGATTGTCTGACCCAAATCTGAAAATATTTTTAAATTGACAGTTATGATTTTGTCCATGATTATCTAGTGTAGGTAGAGAGAAAGTGAAACTAATTTATGATCAAAATTGGCATTCTAAAATTCCAAAATCATTAAGTTTTAACGACTCATCAATTTGCTGGGGACCCCCTAGAATACCCGAAATGATCCCTGGTGGTCCCCAGACGCCACATGAGAACCACTGGTCTAACAGACTAGCAACAAACACATTAAGAGGCCCATGTAAAATTAATTTGGCTTTATTGCTTGCACTGTACATACATGTTATTTTCAGAAAGTTGCATCACGTTGACACCTTGTGGCTGTAAGGCATCACTGCAACTCTGCGACCCCATTCGCTTGGGCCATGCAAGGAGGGACAAAGCACTGTTTTGTTGAATAACCGCACCCATGATTTTCCATACCTACTTCACCAAATAGCATACATTCTGTTCAGTAGCTCATGTCACCTCTTGGCGTGGCCTTTCAGCTGTTACCATCCCTGCGTGGTACAGAGGGCTACTGTAGAGTTTTGAGTATATGTGGAGACACACAAAGGGACAGACATGCCTAATAATTTCAAAACACAAATGTGGTGCAAAATAATGCAGATTCATTCATGATGTGGAAACAATCATACAGCAATTTAAACAAAAATTCATACATGGCAGAATCAAAAATAATCTACTGGTCAGGGGTCAACTAACTCGTAGGCGGTTATACTTATACAGTACATATATATATAAAAAGCCCAACTGAAAGGCGAAGGATGTCCAGATCAGAAAGGAGGAAAAAGTCCTAAGAGAGTTCTGTGCCACCTTGTAACTGCAGAGGTGTGAAGCGCACAATAAGCCAGAAAGTAAACCTTGTCCTCCTCCTGTCCTCATACAGCAGCTTTAGGCAAGCTACAGTGCTAAGGGGTCTTTTGAAATATGACAATCTCAATGTGGTGATTCAGACAAGTTGGTCAAACCAATCTGGATCTGTCCTCCCATCCGCTCCTCAGTTCTTCATATCTATCCATCCATCCTTCATAGCTCCCAACACCAGCTTCCCGACCCACGACTGGAATATGCCGACCTTGACGTCTGAACCGGCACTGCTGCCTGCCTGTCCCTCTTGGCCAAATAAATAGAGAGAAACACAGAGAAAGAGGGAGGGGGCGGGAGAGAGAAACCGTGTGTGTGTGTGTTTTGGTTTGATGGCCAGTGCCGGCCTCTTGTCTTCCCGTGTTACGACGACGTCGGCGTTATTTCCGTGGGGGCCTGTGACTCCGTGGCGTCTGTGGAGACGGGCTCGGCGGCGGGCGCTGTAACAGTGACCGAGGCTTCGGGGGCGGAGGAGGGGGGCGGCAGCACGGGGCCCACTCCCTGGTGCAGGAAGGGAGGCAGCTGGGAGGCCAGGATGGCAGGCAGAGGGGGCAGGGGGGCCAGACCTGGCAGGTTGAGGGGGGGCAGAGTGGCGAGGGGCGGGAATGCTGTGGATGAGAGAGAGAGATGCGTTAAGTCACAGGATCCACTCCCATTCTACAGTGCCATTTAAAGACTTGAAGATTTAAAAGTTTTATTTACGAAGCGGCAACCTCTGTCTTGGAAAAATGAATGGTTTTACAGCTAATTTCACTGTTCATGACAAGTTGACAACTGTACGGGAGGTGAATTTTTATACAGCTCACCCATTTATGGCTGCAAAGATTAGTCCAATTGTATAGAATTCAATTGGAAAATGACCCTAGTTCTCACATGATTTAACTCTTTCCTAATGAGTTTATGGTCTCAATTGCTAGTTTCAAGTCTTCTTCAATACAAGAGGATGTTCATTTTGTAAACGATGGTCGAATATCGAATTAAAGTAAAGTAAAATAAAAAAAAGTAAAGTAAAAGTAAAGTAAAATAGATGATTTATTTTATTTGACCTTTATTTAACCAGGAAGGGGAACTCATTGAGATTAAAAATCTCTTTTACAAGAGAGTCCTGGCCAAGACAGGCAGCAGCACAGTGACATGGTCCCGACATATGACAACATATAACAAAATAAAACACTAGGAAGCACAGTTAACATCATTCATAGCATCTGCAGGCAGAATTGGACGTTTCAAAATCTATCAGGAGCGATTTAAAAGCATTTAGCGAGACCAGCTCTCTGAGAATCAGGCTGTTTTGTAGCTGGTTCCAGGAGGAAGGCGCAGCATACCTGAAAGCCTTTTTCCCAAGCTCGGTACGCACTCTAGGGACAGATAGTAACAGAAGCTCCTGTGTGCGTAGACGATAACCTCCTGATTGTTTTCGATCAATGTATGCCTGTAAATATGCTGGGAGCAGACCAAGGATAGCCTTGTAAATAAAGGTGTACCAGTGGTTGAGTCTGCGAGTGGACAAGGCAGACCAACCCACCTGAGCATACAAGGTACAATGGTGAGTGAGAGTTCTCAGATTAGTAATGAATCTCAGTTCATTCATTCAGTTGATAAAGTAGACTATGATTTGGGGCGTGATTGACAGGTCGCCTGTCCAGTGATCACACAGCTCATCAAAAATGCCAAACTCAAGGTTTCAGGAGTTCACAAACCAATGGGTGGCCATGGTATTTACCTGTGCTTCCTGCTGGGTGTGGTAGGTGGCTGATGCCTGCTAGCGACACGGCACCGAGGTCTGGAAGTGCCAGGTTGATGTTGGCCAGGTTAGGGAGAGGGGGCAGGCCGGCCGGGAGGGGCATGAGACCTACAAGCACACACAAGACGCCATATTATTCACACTACCGGTATCTCGCTTTTTCTCAGCTGCCAACGCCTCACTTCCTCCATGAATGTCATTAAAGTCAGCTGCTTTCCATCCATATTGCAGATGCTTTAGAAGAAGTGCTGGCAGAAAAGAGCACTTCCTAAAGTTGAGAAAAGTTACAGGAGGAGACCACATGACATCGACGGCAAGTTTCAAAGAAGAGAGCGGGCTTTCATGGTGTGTAACAGCTGACCGTTTATGGCAACAGTAACAGCAATGACAAGCAGAATGAACATGGAGAACGTATCTCTAAAAGGTTGGTGGTAGTTGCTACTCTGATGTAGGGTTGTCAAAAGTATCGATACTATCGAAAAGTATCAATACTAAAATTTTGAAACGGATACAATACTCGTTTGCAACAGGTATCGATAAGTATCCATACTAAAAATTTGAAACGGATACAACACTCATTTGCAACAGTTTCGATACCAGCAGTGCTTTCTCTTAACACTTTGAGTGCCACGGCCCTTGGGCAAAAGGTTGCTGTACTGTGCCACATAGGCCGCAATGCATTTTAATATAGCCATATCATTTTTTGTGTTCCTCTTATATGGACAACCAATAGCCTCAATGAAACTTTGAACCCTTCTGTTTCATTTAAAAAAAAACTGTGTTTATAAACCGTTCCATTTTGGAAATACACCCCTCTGAAAAAGAGTGTTTTCGACCGAAAAGAGCATGCTGAAATTAGTTTCTGAGATAATCACATCTTTATGTTAGAAAGGCGACAGAATGAATTCTGCTTTGAGTTGAACAAAATGCTATAGCTGAAATGAAAGGTTAGAATGTCTAGTTTACCTGCGGGAAAAAGTATGTCAAAATAATGTTTTTTTTTCTTTCTACAAATATTAGTAAACAGCTTGGTCTAACATCAAAATGTTCACTTTTATGGGGTCATGCTGGATATTGAAGTCTCTATTTACATAGGGAAACAAGATATCACTTTATTTTTATGAAACTACACATTGAAAGCTTTCATTTGATGTGTAACATAATAACAATATTCAAAACACAACATGTCCTGCACTGTTTTATCTTCTTCACATGGACCTTCAAAATAGTTGGAAATCAAGACAACTTTATGTAAACATAGGCCAACATCGAGCCTGCTGCTGCCTGGGTGTGTGTGTGTGTGTGTGTGTGTGTGTGTGTGTGTGTGTGTGATTGGCTGCATGTGCCCCTGCGTGCCCCACCCCCCTCCTCCTCCTCCTCCGTGGTGGGAGGAGTCGAGTGTCTCTGCTGCGGTTTGCTCTGAGTTTGATCTGCACTGAAAAGTCCGCTGCCTGCATCCCCCCGCCTTTTTACAGCGTGTCCTCGGCTCCCAGCTGAGAATAATGTAACTTTTCAGAAAGACGCTGGTGTCGCCGTGTCGGCAACTAAATCATATGGATGGACTATCGCAGTGGACACGGATGGGGCTCAATTGTGGCAGCAGATGACTGCTGTTCACAGGCACAGCTAACGTTATGCTTCAAGCATATCGATGCGATTTCCGTATTCCGTTTCCTCATGACTTCTTCTCTCTTTTCTCCTGGCCTTTGTCTAATCGGGAGGGCACTGTCGCCACCTAAGGGTTCTGTAAAATAGGTTAGACACATTCAATAGCTCCCATATTGTAAGAGGTGATGTAAGAGGCTTAGATCGACATCCCCCCGTCAAAATATGAATTTGGAGTTATTGACGCCATTTGGCGTCGCTGGCAGCCTACGGTAAATTTCTCCTGACGCCATTTGGCGTCGCTGGCACTCAATGTGTTAATGACAATTTTCCCTCCCTATCATTGGTGGGTATCTGTTGCTTCAACAAGCTAAACGTGTTCTGATAGGCTGATGGCTAGAGCAGGGCTAATCTGCTGTCAGTGCAATGTTTTAATGAGTTTTATTGGGCCTAGATTATGGAGAAGTGTGCCTCTGTCCGTCCATCTGTCTTAACTTTATTTTTGACGTGTCATCATCACGTGGTAAATGGTATCGAGTATCGATATTTTCCTGGGTATCGGTATCGAAGTAGAAATTCTAGTATTGTGACATCCCTACTCTGATGTGAACACAATGGCTGCTTCTGCTGTTTGACAATTTGACATAAATCCTGTTTAGCGATGGTTGCAGCTTGTCCTTATGGAAACATAGGATTGTTTACCCCACTTTGCACTATCAGCACCAAATGAGGCAGCACTTTTTCTACAAGAAAAGTGGGAGGGTGCGAACACGCCCTTAGGAAACTGTAGAGAGAGAGAAGGGAGGGGGAGCAGAGCTTCTGTTGCCTAGCCACCGTATCAGAAGTGCAGTGTTGACACTAGCTCACTGACTCAGCGGGAATAGAGATGGATGAGGTGTGCTTTGTGTGTGTGTGTGTGTGTGTGAGTGAGAGAGAGAGAGAAAGAGAAAGTCACGCACCGGGTAGCGTGGTGTGTGTGTGAGTGAGAGAGAGAGAAAGTCATGCACTGGGTAGTGTGGTGTGTGTGTGTGTGTGTGTGTGACGGGTAGCGTGGTGTGTGTGTGTGTGTGAGTGAGAGAGAGAGAAAGTCACGCACTGGGTAGTGTGGTGTGTGTGTGTGTGTGTGAGTGAGAGAGAGAGAGAGAAAGTCACGCACTGGGTAGTGTGGTGTGTGTGTGTGTGTGTGACGGGTAGCGTGGTGTGTGTGTGTGAGTGAGAGAGAAAGTCACGCACTGTGTAGTGTGGTGTGTGTGTGTGAGTGAGAGAGAGAAAGAGAAAGTCACTCACCGGGTAGCGTGGTGTGTGTGTGTGAGTGAGAGAGAGAGAAAGTCACACACTGGGTAGTGTGGTGTGTGTGTGTGTGTGTGTGACGGGTAGCGTGGTGTGTGTGTGTGTGAGAGAGAGAGAGAGAGAAAGTCACGCACTGGGTAGTGTGGTGTGTGTGTGTGTGAGTGAGAGAGAGAGAGAGAGAGAAAGTCACACACTGGGTAGCGTGGTGTGTGTGTGTGAGAGAGAGAGAGAAAGTCACGCACCAGGTAACGTGGTGGCGGGGTTGAAGCTGGTGGCAGCAGAGTTCAGTGGCGTGAGGGGGCTGGAGGAGGTGGGAAGCACGGGAACTGTAGGCAGACCTGGAGGGGTGAAAGAAATTACACAGAATACAGGCGGGTAATTATACAACAGATGAGCTTATGAGAACGTTATTTATTAGAATAGTTATTACAATAGGTATTAGAACTAGATGCAAAAGTAAAATCGAATGAGACACAGAGAGAGAGAGAGAGAGAGAGAGAGAGAGAGAGAGAGAGAGATGAGATACCTGTCTGCAGCTCACTGGGGATGGTGGGCGGGGCTGTGCTGATTGACAGGCCAGACAGCGAGTCTTGGAGGCCGGAGGGGGCAGCAGGTGCGGTAGGAGGAGGGGTCACCGCTGAAAGCTGGACCTGGGGGGAGTTGGAGAGAGAGCGGGTGAAGAGAGGCCCAATTCCAATCCGCCCCCTAAAGACTCAAGCCCTGAACCCTCAGTCCCTCTAATGGCCGCCATCTGAAAGTGGTTGAGTCATCAAGTGTGGAAGGGATCCACATTGGATAAATAGGAGGATTGGGACAGCAGATCCCTTTGCACTTGACAAGATGATGTTGACTCTGGCAGGTTTGGGGCTCGCTATATATTGTTTATTGTCAAGACACCTAAGGTGTTTGAGGGATAGACTCCCTGATGAGTCTGTTCTCATCCAGGCTCTGGCTCTACAGAGTGGACAACAGGTAATTTAAAAAAGAATAAATATAGCCTACTGCAACATCTGCAATTGATAACTCTGTAATTATAATTAAAATAAGCTTAATGATGACATGTCACCCAACATTATACACAATGTCAATACTGTGCAATACAGATTCGGTAAAACTATTTCTCATTCATCAAAAAAGTTGTGGATTGCAATTGTAATAGAAATGGTCGACGATTATACTAGGATTGTGTAATATAACTACTTGCATTCCGCTGATATAACATTTTTGTCTAATCTAAAATGCCTATTAATGTAATGTTTCATTGTCAATTTACGCATTCCAGCGCACCCCGTACACGCGGCTCCTCGGTCTCCTCGTTCGTTTTGCGCGTGTGTTCTTTTCTTCTTTATTTTTTTACAGATATTTGCGGAGCCCTCATTCACTTTGCGATTTCACCGTGGGACATCCCTAAGCCCTCACCCCCTTCACGTGAACGCGCCTCTAAGGGGGTGAGTCAGTAAGGGGGAGAATTGGAATTGGGCCAGAGGGACGAGGTAGAGGAAAATACGCTACAGTGGAAAAGGTACGGTCAAGTTCGTTCAAACATCTAATTCACTCTAATGAGTTATGAGCCTCTCTTGGCTGGCATGCCTGCTTCGCTGCATGCATAATGAGGAAAGCATCAGAGGCCACAAAATAATGAAAGTCACTCGTCGTGCATGTTTTCAATTGGCCATTTTACAACAGCTTTGAACGCCACTCATGCAGTCTGAACTGAGGGCTATCCGAGTATCCCGTGTTCTAATGAGTTCATATATTGTCATACCACTGGAATATGACAATTGAGTGTGGCACTGACCTCAGTGAATCCGTCCTTCAGCGGACTGACCGGCTCACCGGCAGCGTGTCCGGGGAAGCTGAACTTCTTCCCCTCCTCAAAAGGCCGGGTGGGTATCCTGTGCAGGTATCCATACCCGATCCCACATCCTAAACTGGACACGGTAGAAGGAAAGATTAAAGTAAAGGTCCTTACACATCAAGAGCGATGCGAATATACGGCACGAAATTGCGATGCGAGTTTTGACCCACCTGTCAATCACAGCCACAGATGTGTACACGTCGGAAGCGAATTTCTGAAAAATCGACCGTGGTTCGAAAAAATAAACACCGCAATAACGCTGGGCGAAACTTCGCCGTTGGTATGCACGGTTGCATTGACTGATATAGGTTCGGAAAATATTATTGACGTGCAAATTAATCGCACGAAAAAAACGTGCTTGGTGTGTAAGGACCTTAAGAGATTAAACCGGACAAGGACACACTCGTCTTTATTGGACAGGACATGCTCGTCTTTATTGGACAGGACATGCTTGTCTTTATTGGACAGGACATGCTCGTCTTTATTGGACAGGACATGCTCGTCTTTATTGGACAGGACATGCTTGTCTTTATTGGACAGGACATGCTCGTCTTTATTGGACAGGACATGCTCGTCTTTATTGGACAGGACATGCTCGTCTTTATTGGACAGGACATGCTTGTCTTTATTGGACAGGACATGCTTGTCTTTATTGGACAGGACATGCTCGTCTTTATTGGACAGGACATGCTCGTCTTTATTGGACAGGACATGCTCGTCTTTATTGGACAGGACATGCTCGTCTTTATTGGACAGGACAGAGGACATGCTTGTCTTTATTGGACAGGACATGCTTGTCTTTATTGGACAGGACATGCTCGTCTTTATTGGACAGGACATGCTTGTCTTTATTGGACAGGACATGCTCGTCTTTATTGGACAGGACATGCTCGTCTTTATTGGACAGGACATGCTCGTCTTTATTGGACAGGACATGCTCGTCTTTATTGGACAGGACATGCTCGTCTTTATTGGACAGGACATGCTTGTCTTTATTGGACAGGACATGCTCGTCTTTATTGGACAGGACATGCTCGTCTTTATTGGACAGGACATGCTCGTCTTTATTGGACAGGACATGCTCGTCTTTATTGGACAGGACATGCTTGTCTTTATTGGACAGGACATGCTTGTCTTTATTGGACAGGACATGCTCGTCTTTATTGGACAGGACATGCTCGTCTTTATTGGACAGGACATGCTCGTCTTTATTGGACAGGACATGCTCGTCTTTATTGGACAGGACAGAGGACATGCTTGTCTTTATTGGACAGGACATGCTTGTCTTTATTGGACAGGACATGCTCGTCTTTATTGGACAGGACATGCTTGTCTTTATTGGACAGGACATGCTCGTCTTTATTGGACAGGACAGAGGACATGCTTGTCTTTATTGGACAGGACATGCTCGTCTTTATTGGACAGGACAGAGGACATGCTTGTCTTTATTGGACAGGACATGCTTGTCTTTATTGGACAGGACATGCTTGTCTTTATTGGACAGGACATGCTTGTCTTTATTGGACAGGACATGCTTGTCTTTATTGGACAGGACATGCTTGTCTTTATTGGACAGGACATGCTTGTCTTTATTGGACAGGACATGCTCGTCTTTATTGGACAGGACATGCTTGCCTTTTCGCTCACATGCACACCACAACGGATGCACGGTCTAATAGCGCACTAGTCAAGACTGAGGGCTGAGTCTAATACCGCGCACACACACACCCACACACACAGGCTGAGAAATCTGTCTTCTGCTTTTCACTCAATCAAGGCTGCTCTTCCTCCAGAGGACAACCAGGAGCATAATAATAATAACAACAATAATAATAATCAGGCATGCAAACTGGTTCTGGATGAAAAAGGTGAGAAGGAGCTGTGATAATCATCCTCTTGTTTTAAAATCATGTGCGCCTATGAGGAGTGCCATCACGCCCATACAGTATAGTGTCTGGACTGTCCATCCCCACAGGGGTTGCTGCACGCAACTTTCATGTGCACACGCATATGAACGCATGTTGACGTGTGGGAAGCGAATGTTAATTTTGGAGACTTCACGATCAAAACCATACTTATTCAGAGACCGTTTAGAATATATTTGTTACTTTGTTACTTGCTGCTTCAACAAAACTCGGAACTTGGAACGGAATTACAGGTCAGAAATTCAGATATCAAAGTACTGCAAGAACATCATGGTGGATGTAGTTATCTTGGCTGTGATTGGCTAAATGATACCCTCAGACAAATTTAGAGGATGACAACAACTGGGCAAATGCTTTATTCAGAGGCTTTCTTGGAGCAAGCTCACGCTAGAAAACCTTGTGTGCGCCTGTGTGCATTTCTATCAGGAAGAGTGTGTTACCTGCCCTCTCCTCCCCAGGCACTGTTAGGCGTGATGACCACCTCTCTGCAGTTGTCAGTGTCTGTGTTGTACACATAGAGTTTCAGCCCCTTGCCCTCGTGGGTCTCTATCAGAGAGAACAGGTCCTCTGACTGGAGATAAAGTCACAGATGGAAGGAGAAGGTGGTCAAAATGAGAAGTCACACAATTACTGCAAATCTTATTATAACAAGGTCAAATGTATCAGTACTGGAGTTGTAGTTCTCATGACCAAAAGTACCTCATTCATAACAGTGTCAGCTCCAATGATGTAGTCAGTGTGCGGCCGCAAGCCAGCCAAAGCTGCTGGAGAATTAGGCTCCACCTCCTTTGAGAGAGAGAAAGAGAGAGAGACTGTGAAGAAAGAAACTACTGGTATACCAAACAAAACAGAGCTATATAAAAAGAGAACAATACAGACAAGATTCCGGCTACTGACCAGCACATGCCAAACATTCTCATTGGCTCCCTCGAAGCTGCAGAAGCGAATGGAGACCCCAAGCAAGCCCTGTCCCCCCCACAGGTTGCTAGGGGTGACGGTGGACTCCCTGAGCTCCAGGGTCTTAGAGGAATAAACCAGCATCCTGACTGGCTTCTCCACGCTGGCTTTCAGCAAGTCCTTCAAGGTGTCATTGTCCTTGTTCTGGAGGAGAAAGGATGACGACCAGAGAAACATGCCACCTCATTATCTGCAGTTTTTCTTTACATACAGTACACAATGACAACATTCCTTTCCCACTTTCTGCAGCACTTACCAGTCTGGTGTTGTTGATGGAGACGATGAAGTCAAAGAAAGGCTCCAGCCCTGCCCGGTGCCCTGGTGAGTTCTCCTGAACCTGCACAAGGACCAGAGACAACTTCAGCAGATGGCTCTATTGGGATACATGCAGTCACTAAGGAAATGGGTTACAAAGGTATCAACTCTTTTGGAAATGTAGATATTGGTTTTGAAATTGGTACCATGGAATATCAATGTTGCAGACTGTAATTTGTTTTAGGTTACAGACTTTACAGACAGATTTTTCTCTCTGTACGCTGGCTTTCCATCTGTCGCCAGGGTGTCCAATAACGTTATTGTACATGTAACGTTCACTTTCCAGTGCTGGCATGTTGCCTTTGTAACCCAAAACGTACCGCAATTTTTTTTGCATCATCATGCACTGGCAAACCTGTTTAAATATAGCGGCCTGCCTGTTTGGGAGGTGTTTGTCCAGGTTTAACAGGAAAGGGGGGCACGCCAGACGGGGGATGTGTCCGATTATGGACACATAAATATTGAAAACGTTAGCTTGGCAGCTGTCATTTAAAATAGCTAGCTAGCTATAGTAGCATATCAGTGGTGCTCAACTTCTGACAAGCATATTTAATTAACGAGCGGACATAACGCTAAACAGAGAACATGATGAGAAATGACAGACGAGACTGCCACAACTCCAATGATGCACAGCAAAATGTTGCTACGTAGGCAACAATGTTATCCAGACGGAGGCCCCAGATGTCATCCCCGGCCTAGAGTCAACACAGGGAGCAGGGAATCCTCCACCGCTGACCCGATGCTAAGCTAACTGCGGGCTACGAGAGCCAAACCCTCACCCGGAGAACATGGTAGCCCTCGGAGCCTCCTCCCGGTATCTCCACACTCTGCGCGCCTCCCATGTTAAGGTGGATAAGACTGTGTTTGACGCTGTTTCTACTGGTAAAGGTGAGATGCTTGGCTTCCACAGCCAGTCAGCAACACCGGTACACGTCGCCAATTCAACTACTAGACTAGCTGAACAATGCGCATGCGCCGTTACGTGGCAGGAAATAACTAAGAAATAACAGTCCCAGCACCCAGTCGAATCGCACATAGGTTACGCAAAAACCACGCCCTGTGCCCGCCTACGCAGAGCAGTCAAGCGCCGGGATTGGCCAGGAGCAAGTCTTTTGTCTTCTTTTGACAGCTGGAATCTCCCACACCACAAATCGCTGGGCACGCAGCCCAGCGATTTCATGAACCAACTGAATTGCTCTTGATAAGGGACATTGAAATTAATTTCAAAACATCATTGTAAAATTCAGGCCTTTAGCCAAAGCTTCAATAACAGCTCAGCTGACAGTTTAACCTGCAAATGAAAACTATAAAAAATATCAATTTAAAAATACAATAGGCTACAGCACATAGGCCTAGCCCCCCCCCCCCCCCCAGTCCAGCCGTTTGTTCCAGGCCAGTGAAGTCCCAACAATCTACAAAAACATGCAATAATATAAAATCATAGATAAAAAGTTGAATCATACACAATAAATAAAACCAAAAGTAAAGGGTTAGCCTTCCCAATGGCCAGCAGCATCTGTTATTCTGGCCTCATAATAAGCACTGAGGCGGGTGGTCAGAAAGTCAATTAACATTAAAATACATTGTATGCTTTGGTGCGTTGTGAGACAGCTCGCAACGTAGGTCAACATTAGGCTACCGTTTAAAAACTAATCTTACATAGGCTATAAGTACAGGGTACCAGATATGGCCTAATTGAATTAGTTTAAAGACAGAAAACAACAACACAACACTTGCCACAATGTCATTCACAAACAGCCTAAAATATTAGCTGGTAACTGTGTTTCACGCTAGAGTCTCTGAAAGGAAATTGAACTGGGGGGGGCAATATTCGGCAGGGTGGTTTTTGCTGCTGCCGAGATATGCCCCCCCCCCCCCCTTCTAAGGCCAGGTGACTGTTGCCTCTATCAAATTCTCAATGTCACTCACAAACAGCTTAAAATATCAGCTGGTAACTGTGTTTCACCCTATAGTCTCTGAAAGGAAATTTAACAGGGCGGGGCAATATTCGGCAGGGTGGTTTTTGCTGCTGCCAAGATATGCCCCCCCCCCCCCCCCCCCCTGCTAAGGCCAGGTGACTGTTGCCTCTATGAAATTCTCAATGTCACTCACAAATAACCTAAAATATTAGCTGGTAACTGTGTTTCACCCTATAGTCTCTGAAAGGAAATTTAACAGGGGGGGGGGGCAATATTCGGCAGGGTGGTTTTTGCTGCTGCCGAGATATGCCCCCCCCTGTTAAATTTCCTTTCAGAAACTCTAACGTTGTGCTGGTGGTCCACATGCTACACACTGAGACACAGATGCTTTCAAACTTTTTGCTTCATTTGCTGTGGGTGAGCCCTAAGTGACAGAGTAAAGTTCAGGATTTTTGTATATAAGCCTACTGTTCACAAACAAAGCTCTTTCACTGGAACTACAAACAAGATTATTACATTGCTGTTTTGCATTTGAGAAATTAGCAATCGTCTCCTGTTCACGCTTGTTATTTAATTGTAGCGTTGGTTTTCTTTGGATCAAGGGACAATTTCTGGTTCAGAATTGATAGCACTACTACAAAACCCATGTAAAAGTTAAAATAAACATATTGAGTTCACAAAGTCAGTCTGTTCCCTACAGACAGACATAATTATTTGGACAGGTCTGTGCATAGCTAGCTCATAACACTCTAAAAAGGCAAATCTACCTTATGTCTAGCCTAGGGACCCCAGACATTTACATTTCTGTACATTGGTAATACATCAATGACATCATCAGTGATGTCACATGAAACAGTATGCTGAATTTTTTCTCCGAATTCTGACTTGAATCTGAGAATTCTGACTTGAATCTCAGGATTCTGACATTAATCTCTGAATTCTGACTTTAATCTGATAATTCTTTTTTCATAAAAATTCTGACATTAAACTCAGAATTCTGACTTTAATCTCAGAATTCTGACATTAAACTCAGAATTCTAACTTCATTTTCAGAATTCTGACATTAAACTCACAATTCTAACTTTATTTTCAGAATGTTGACTTGAACTCGGAACTCAAATGTCACATTGTGGCCCTAATCCTCTTCGGTAGTTTTAAATTGTGTGTGGTGTAAAATAATAATAATAATCCCAGGCCACTGTACTAATGGGTATGGGTACAAAGATATAGCCTAATGGCAAATAGCTATTTTGATATTTCTCTCTTTCTCTGTCTATTCAACCAACCAGTGACCTGAACACTCATTATGCCAGTCAGTGGTGTGCTGTCCTCTAGTGGTCTCAGTACAGCTGGACGGTCAGTAACCAATATACAGGATGTGATGTAACTAACCCTTGTTATTTAAGGGGGGGATCACTGTGGATGTTTTTTCAAAAAGTGCACAATTCCTCTCTTTTTGGGAGCTTATCCACTCTAACAGTCAAATGATAGCCACAGCCAGTGAGCTCATCTGTATATGGTAAAGCACCATATTGACAGCATGGGAATGGGAATACTATGAATACATTTGAGCTCACTTGTTACGGGTCACAGGTTCACACAGGTTATTGGGTTCTAAAATAGCCTAAATAACAGAAAATGTATCAGGCACATTCATTACATACTTACTGGACAATGGAAACTAGTAAAGGTAGACTACCACTTGTCACAGAAGCCCTAATAAGGTCAACTGCACCCATCTGTTTGCAGCTTATCACACTACGTTCTCATCAAATATTTTCTACATATTCTTCGTGTCTGCTCTACCATGAGCTGGGGATTATTTGCTTCTCACACACTGCTTCCATAAATATCTCAAGACATCTGGTTCACTTTAGTGCATCTGATAGATAGGAAACTTCATTAGACCTGGAGCTGATGACATCTTGCATGAGATTTTGCACCTCTTTCCATAGGTCAACATTGATTCTTCAATTTGAGGGGTGTCTGCAGGGAGCCATACCTCTCTAAGCCTTTTCCCATCTTAGCATGTCTTTTCTGGGAGATTTTCAAGCTCTTGCATTGTGGTTATTATTCATTCAGACCACCATGATTTGGCAGAATTAAGGGCATCCTTGTATGCTGTCCTAGCTCGCACTCCCCCCCTCCCCATTTCTTCCTAAGATTCTCTGCACTCACCACTTCTGTTATGTCTTGTTTTTTCTTTCCAACACATTGATGTGTTGGTTTTCACCATATCTTTCTCAAGTGACTTTTACAGTTGCTTTCATCCCCATATTATGTGGAAAATTCTCAACTGTTCCAATAGCCCCAGGCAGTTTTACTTTTCCTTCCCTCTCTGCTGTCCAACAAGTGAAACAAGTAGAGCAGGGATGAGGGCCACAAAAAAATGTCCTCGCTACCAGTGTGACCGTGCACTTCCACCAGTAACCTACTGTGACACATCGCTCCCAATTATAGCTACTAATTTGATGAAAAGGACTGGTAAGCAAAGTTTATTATACCAACATTTATATTTTTCATATTGAATTGAGTAATTCTTCCATTCAGAGGACACCAGAAACTTTGCTCTAGCTTTAAAAAATTCCACTACAGCAATTTGATGGGGTACATCACCCAAATATGTCATATTAACCAGATTAGTAATGTTGCATCATGTGCAAAGTGCATCTTGGAAAGTTTGTTACAATAGTGTTAGCTCAAATGCTAATGTTAAACAATATGTGGATGGACAATGCTAACGCCATTGTGGCATGTTTTGGGATGTACAGTAAAATAATAACAGATTTGGGTGGTCTAACCTAACCTAACCAAAAATGTCCGCCTTGTATTGTTTTTGTTGGGGGGTGGGGGGAAAACGTTAAAAATTCCACAGCGACACTGGTCTTTTGGTAGAGAAATGTGAAAAAGCCTTTATTAGAACATGGCTAGAAGCTAAAAAACACCAACATGTACAACATGTACATAAACATTTGCTCCTAATACTCTACAAAGGTTTTTGTAAGTCTGACCCCGACCAGGGCTGCAAACGCTCACGCAGAACACTGGTAACAAGTCAACACGCACGCCAGAAATCAATTTTCTCATGCAGTGAAAAACAAAATCATAATTGATAACCTCATGGAGCAAAAAAAAGAAAGAAGGGCTGAACGTACTCACCAACTTATTCTTATATATAGCTTATATATAGCTTATAACTTATATATAGGGTTCTTATCAACCCTGTACTTAAGGGATACACCACTTTTTGGGAAGTTTAGCTCATTTGCCACACCCCCCCCCCCACATAACCATGCCTTACCGGCACTGTCCACTCAGTTTACAGTCATGAAGTTAGTAATTATCGCCATAGCCATAGAATGGAGGCTAATGGTACAGCTGTTAAAAATCTGCTAAAACACACATCTCACGGCACCAAAATGCATGTTGTGCTTCGGGTACTCACCACACGATGAAATGTTAATCCAAAATGCACATCATCTGTCTTTTTGGAATGAAAAGAGGTCGGCGGCCATGTTTGGAAAGTAGTGCTGGTTACCTCTTTTCCTTCCAAAAAGACCAATTATGTGCATTTTGGATTAATATTTCATCGTGTGGTGAGTAGCCAAAGGACATGTATTTTGGCGCAGTGAGATGTGTGTTTTGGCAGATTTTTAACAGCTGTACCATTAGCCTCCATTCTATGGCGATAATTACTAACTTCACGACTGTAGCTCACTGTAAACTGAGTGGACAGTGCTGGTAAGGCATGGTGTATCTTGGTTATGTGGGGGGGATGTGGCAAATGAGCTAAACTTCCAAAAAAGTGGTGTATCCCTTTAACTTGTGCTGGGAAACAAGTACAGATCCTATACAGACCCACCACGCGCATTGTTCAATTTTGTGCACAAACGCTGCGATGCACAATTATCTAATTCCACTAACATAAAGTGAGAAAAACACCAACATGTACAACATGTACAACATTTGCTCCTTCTACTCTACAAAACACCAACATGTACAACATGTACAACATTTGCTCCTTCTACTCTACAAAAGTTTTTGTAGTTGTTTTCCTTGCTTTATTTGGAGTTGAAGGTCTGCATCATTTCGCGGAGCTTCTTGATAGCAGCCTCGTCATCCTCTGTTGCCTTGGTGCAGACGCGGTGCACTTTGCTCTGCATATCCTCCAGACACTTCTGTTATGGGAACAAGAACCAAAAGGTGAGACAAAAGGAGGGAGAATCCCTACGTGCTGACTCACAGCCTGGAATTGTGTGTTTTTTTCTTTTCTTTGACCTTTACTGAAATTCATATATCAATCAACAGGGAATCAATACAATAATATACATGGCATGCGACACCTGGTAAATATTCATTTAATAGGTCGGTGTGAACGCAGCTTTAGTCTGAATAAAGACAAAAGCACACCTATTGTGCTTTAAAACATGTATCATCTAATCATATTTAATTTGATACAATCAGACTTTCAAAGAAACTTTTGTGCAGGAAGATTGTGATACCAGAGATGTTTAATGGCAGGAGCAGACTACACAATATTTTGTCTTTCACGATGTCACCATGTCAGATTAGGCAATCATACTGCCATAAATGTGTCTTTGCCGGAAAACTGGCAACACTACAAGTCTGACCACGACCAGGGCTGCAAACGCTCACGCAGAACACGTAACGACACGCACGCGAGAAATCCATTTTCTCATGCAGTGAAAAACAAAATCATAATTGATAACCTCATGGAGCTGAACATACTCACCAACGATGTGTTCTTATCAACCCTGTACTTAACTTGTGCTGGGAAACAAGTACAGATCCTATACAGACCCACGACACGCATTGTTCAATTTTGTGCACAAACTCTGCGATGCACAATTATCTAATTCCACTAACATAAGGTGAGAACGTTACCTACCTTTAAAGTTTATAGGGCCGTAGAAAAGCTGTTATTGTTTACAAATCCCATTACTACTAACACAGGTGAGCTAGGAGCAAATTGTGGAATGTTAAAGGGATAGTTCCAATTATTTGACGAGGGGTTGTATGAGCCATTTATCGATAGTCAGTATTACCTGCAGTAGAGCCCTGTCAGTGTGGGTGATTGACCAGTGACAGTGTAAGACAGCATCATACCCAGCAACGAGGTTAACCACATCTCACTAAAATAAAAGTTCCTCTCCAGTTCCTATTGCTAGAAATGTTTAGTAATCCATGTTTTCGTCAATAAATTTGCAAGTTAGACAAATTCATACCTCTACAACCACCAGGTGATTGGCAGCAGTGGTGAAGATGGATGTGAGATTGTTTGTTACCATTCGCCGCTCTTCATTGGTCTCCTCCAACACCAGGTGGTACCTGGGGAAGAGAGATCACAAGTCAATCTCTCCTTTCTCAAATATATTACTCACTTTAGACTGATAGTGATTGACACTGGGGCCCCAGGTTGTGAGTAAATTGAGCAGAGACATCGAGTTGCATCATGTGTAACAACAGCAGTTCCAGAGCGACTGAGTTTGACCATTTTAGGGCCACACTGGTATTGTTGAAATTAGAGCCCGCCCCGACCGATAACCGATATTTCGGTATCGGCTGATAGTTTGGCCGATATTTTTTATACGATAAGTTATAGACTGCATGTTGTGTATATTTGATCCTTTTTCTTAACTCAAGTTATGTATATTTGTTCCATTTGTGTTTTTGTATTTCAAGCTATTTATCTATCCATCTATAAAATTGAGTATGTGGGCTCGGTTTGTTTCAAGTTCTGTGTTCGGCCACAGCTATGCCGTTTTACGTGCAATTGGGTTGAAACTTTCAGGGTGTGTAAAGGGTACCCGTTAATTAGGCTAATTAGCTAATGATGTGATGTCATCAGTGATGTCATAAGGGCGCACACACGCACAAGGAGGTATTGTGGGGGTACGGTGGTGCAGGGGTAAGCGCTGTCGCCTCACAGCTCGAAGGTCCTGGGTTCGATTCCCACCTGGGACGCTGTGAACGCTGAAGGAATGCGCGCCCGTCCGCATGTCCTCAAGTGCCCACCGCCTGGGTGGGGTCGTCACAAGGGCCGTTCTGTGTGGAGTTTGCATGTTCTCCCCGTGCCTCCCGGGGGGTCTCCTTCATATAGGAACCCCCTTCACCAAAACATGCAATATCCTGGTTGCTAATGTGGTTCCTCCTCTGGTCGTTAAGGGCGCCTGTTCAGAGGGAGGGGAACTGGTTGGAATAGCGTGAACCTCCCACGTAGGGTTGTGCGATGTCAGCAATATATCCATCGTGATTGTTTTACAGTGAAACATCGTTTTGAACGATGGCATCGTCATTTATGCCATCCGCCGCTGCAATGCACGTTAAAAGCAGGACAGCTGAGTTCTTCATGAGAATGACAGGCAGGCTACTAGCTACTGCACAGAGCCAGGCGACTCAAGCAGTGAGCGGCAGCTGTAACAGCTAGCAGTAGCCTAGCTGCTGCTGCTATATTTCTCTCTCAACTCGCTCCAGTCTCCTCAACTCTCTCTCTCTCATTAGGTTCAAAAGCCCAGGTGACTCTAACGTTATATCCGCCAGTAATTCTGTCAGTTTTCTGTCAGCTAGTTAAATTCAACACACACACACACACACACACACACACACACACGTTGTTGTTGGTCAGGATCTGTAACGTTAACGTTAGCCTATTTGTTTTTGCGCCGTTCAATATTGCTAGTGCTGTATCAACTTTCACTTTGGAACCAGGCGAGTTAAATTCACACACAGTTGAAGACTTGTACTCACTTTGGGTTGAAAACAGGAAAGAACATGAAGTTTCTTCTTTGTCTTAAAAAGTTTTCACTACAACACAGCCGGCACGCGCAGGGGACGCCCCGGCGACATTTAAACAAGCGCCCCCTGTTCAGAGAAGCAGTAGAGCAGAGGAGGGAGAGAAGGAGGGGGAGTGGAGGCTTTCCTGAACTGAACTGGGCGCGCTTGTTTAATGCCGCCGGCGCGTCCCCCGCGCGTCACGGTAAGAGCACTTGGCCTCTTTTATTATTAAAACGGCACACATTTATTTCAAACAGATAATTAATCACGATGATCCGATGTAGAAGGCTCAGAGGTCGATGGGGGGTCGTCCAATCACGATGGTCGATGCCATCGTGCAAACCCTACTGCCACGTGCTATGTCCTACCGGTGAAGCTTCCTTCCTCTGTCAGGTGAAAAGAAGCGGCTGGCTAACTGCCCATGTCTCGGAGGAAGCATGGAGCCAGTTTCGGCTCTCCCCAGATCGGCAGAGGGTGGAGTAGCAAGCAACCAGGATAAATTAATTAAAATTAGCATTAATGGGGGATAAAAAAATCGGGGGGGAAAATATATATACCGTAAATTCCGGACTATAAGCCGCGGCTTTTTTCCCGTTTTTTGGCCTTTTTTGCCCCCTGCGGCTTATATAACGGTGCGGCTTATCTATGGATTTTTCCAGCAAACGGCCACTCGGGAACCTCCAAAATCTATGGATGTTGGTATGAGGCAGAACGAGAGCAAGACAGACATTATGAGAGCGAGACCCTGATTGGATGATGTTGCAAAAAATGTGCCTCGCGACCTGATTGGAGCACTGTGCCACTACTCTCTCTCAGCCACTACGGTAAAACACCCTCCCTCCCTCCTCCCTCGCTCCGGGGGGAAAAAGGCAGCGATTGAGCCTGTAAGACAGTCTGAATGAAATTGAATGTAACATTCCCAATTCTATGTATTACATTCTAAAAAACTAACAGCAACATTTTGGAAGGCTAAGCCACACAACTAGCTCGTTGTAATCTAACATCATGCTTCAAAAGATGGAGAACTGGCTGTGTTACGACGATGGCGGCGATTGAGCCTGAAAGCCATGTCTGAGACAGTAGCGAGACAGGAACAACAACAGCAGCAGCAGCAAAGGATCATGCACAAACCCGAGACGAAAGGGACTGTCCGTCAGGGCGCGGACGACTGTGTGTCAGCAACTCCCTCCCGACTACCAGGAGAAAATTACAAACTTCGGCGAATTCACACAAAGAAAGATCAAGGAATATTCCATCGGACCGGAGCAGATCATAAATATGGATGAAGTGCCTTTGACGTTCGACCTGCCTCTCACTAGGACTGTTAACAAGAAAGGTGAATCGTCCATCACGTTGAGAACCACAGGTCACGAGAGAACGAATTTCACTTGTGTTCTTGGCTGCACAGCAGCTCCCGCCGATGGTGATTTTTAAGCATCTCACAATGTGTGATTTTGTCTGGGGATTAGTGACCTGACTTTTGTTTTGTTGAAATGTTAATAAATGGGAGCTTCCCCAAACAGCCATCTCTTTCCCGACAATCCCCTCTGTGCACGAAGCCTTACATATGGTAATTAAACATCAAAACACCCGCGGCTTATAGACCGGTGCGGCTTATAGAAGAAAAAAATAGTCACCTTTGAAGGTGCGGCTTATAGACCGGTGCGCCTTATAGTCCGGAATTTACGGTATTTAAAAAAAGGAGGTATTGTGACAAGACTGATCAGTGATGTCACACACACACACGAGGAGGCATTGTGACAAGACTGATCAG
The DNA here is from genome assembly GCF_964638095.1 of Poromitra crassiceps. NCBI lineage: Eukaryota > Metazoa > Chordata > Actinopteri > Beryciformes > Melamphaidae > Poromitra > Poromitra crassiceps. The sequence continues at coordinate 17,277,405 of NC_139639.1, forward strand.
TGATGTCATAGGTGGGCACACACGCACTGATGTCATCAGTGATATCATGGGGCGCACACACGCACAAGGAGGCATTGTGACATCACTGATGCAATAACATTTAGTGAGCAACACACACACACACACTCGCACCAAAATGGCAGGCGAGGCCACGCAGCAGCCGAGCTACATGCGAGGCCGCGCAGCACCCGAGCCTAGGCATTGATCGTGTGTAGCACGCGAGATGTCTAGTAATGATTAAATTCCCAGTGAAGTTTACTGTAAGACTGCATTGATGTCATTTTGGACAATAAAGTTCATTGTTAAACTGTAAAATATCCTGCCTATACATTACATATCTTAAGTCACATAAAGTAATATCTTTGTCAAGTGTTTGATATTTGAGGGATCATTGAAAAATGTGTTTAATATAATGTGTATATAATTATATAATATAAGAATATCGGGCGATATATCGATATCGGAATTTTTTTACTCCCCAATATCGATATCGGCCCCAAAATACATACATACATAATCTAATTTCTGATCCACCAGAGCTTTTATTCTGCCGGGTCCATGGCAAAACAAAAACAAAAAAATCAGTAACAACAAAAAACCACTAACTGCTGATGCATTGCCGTCTGTTGTTTCACAGCTTCATCGTATCCGTGGTTAACCTTCTTCTCGAGAAGCTTCTTGTGGTTTTCAACAGACTCCACCTCTGCTTGCCAATTCTGTTCCTCACGTGCTTGCTCCTACACACACACAAAATAAAGTATGCATAATAGTGACATAATGGTTGCACTATTTAGCTAATATTTGTGTGTGTACAATGTAAAGAACACACACACACGTTTGCTTCTATAGTGTATTAGCTTTCTTTGTGAACAGAATGCTGAGTGTTTTTGCTATATTTAGTGGTAGACAAGACTGATTTAACATGCACTTAAAAAACAACTAAGGGCCTGTGTCCACCTAGCGTCTTTTCCTCAGGTCCAGCATCTTTTTTCAGTTGTTTCCAATGGGGGGAGAGCGTATGCCGGCGCACACGGACGTGGAGAGAAAGTGCGCTGCACCCAGCGTCTATTTTGAGAGCGCTCCGCCGTTTTTGTGCGCCGGCTCCCAGCGCTTCCAGCGCTTCCAGCTGAGAATAATTTAACTTTTCAGAAAGACGCTGGTGTCGGGTGCTCCTTTTCTGGCAACTAATCATATGGAGAAGCTATCGCAACAGAGACAGAAAGGCTCAATCATTCCGCGTCGTCTCGGGCCTACCTCTCCTGTAGATATTATAAGCAGGTATATTTAATGCAGCAGATAGCGAGTTGTGTACTGCATCCATACACAAATAGCCTGCACAATCTGTGTTTTGTCACCAATATGCATCACTATGGTATCTACTACTACTACACTAGGGCCAGTAATACGTTTCACTATGGTATCTACTACTAGTGCAGTAGAGCCAGTAATACGCATCACTATGGTATCTACTACTAGTGCACTAGGGCCAGTAATACGTATCACTATGGTATCTACTACTAGTGCACTAGGGCCAGTAATACGTATCACTATGGTATCTACTACTAGTGCACTAGGGCCAGTAATACGTATCACTATGGTATCTACTACTAGTGCACTAGGGCCAGTAATGTGGGAGGCCAATGCCAATGGATTCGACTGTACTACATGTACTATACCTGCATGTCATGATCAAGTTGCTCATCCAGCCTGCGAATCTGCGCTTTCAGCTGCTTCAGGTCATTGGTCTTGTCCAAAAGGTTAGAATTCACCTGGAAAATACATTTTACATGCCACAATGCAACCAGATTCAAATGCAGTTGCTGTAATATTGTTTTGTTTTTTTACTTATCCTAGATGTAATACAGTTTAGCAGTAATCCCAAGATCGTTACCTGTTCACTAGACTCATCCAGACTGAGCTTCGTCATGGCCAGTCGACGGTTTTCCTCCTCCACATTACTGATCAATTTCTAAACATCAGAATGGACTAGAGTTAAATGGAATAACAAAATCAATCCATCTTCAGATGCAACAGGATGACACATTTGTGTACGCCTCCGATGGAATAAACATTTGAATATAGGCTACAGTATGCATCAATACAATTATATGCCAGAGCAAAGCCATAGATCGCTCAATGAAGTCGAATAATGCCCATAATCAAGATGAACAATAGTAATAAAAATGGAAGTATTGTCTTTTGCCAAAAAGATGGGCATCAAGGCATCAACTCTCATAATTACATTATAGACTACTCCTAAAATAAAATTATTAAATATCTTGGGACTCAAACTGAATTGGCAGATGAAGAACTGTTATGTATATGTTCTTAATTGTATTAGTTATTATATTCAATCTCTTACTCCGAAGCATGAATGTTTATGGAGAGTTTTAACTACCTGCATCTGCGTTTTATGTGGAACCATGTTGGCGGGTCTAAAGAGTTCAGAGGTGGCCCTGATCTCAAAATCATAGCCGCAGGCGTTCTCCGCAGACACTGGTATCAGCTTCAACTGGCGTGCTAGCTTGTGGTACTCTACTAGCTTCGCCTCCACCTGGGATAGTGAGGGATGACAGGGATGACATGCAGTACAAGGGAGAAAACAAGTCAAACGTCAGGATGTGCATCATTGAACTGAAGATTATACTGTAAATATAGATTGACTATGCTTAAACTGGTTATCACACAAAAAAGCTGATCCACCATATTGCAATTTCATGAGAAAATGAATCCTTTTCCATTTGAAGCCCAAAACATGGCGCATCATATGACGCGTCATGTGCTGCGGTGTGGGGGTTGTAAATAGAAAAAAAGTAGGGGCAGCTATTGTTGATGTGCACTGTATGGTTCGTGCATTTGCTCTTTAAATGGAAAATTATTAATTTCTCATCCTCGTGAAATTACAATATTCTGGATCAGCTTTTTTGGGGGGTGATCCTTCTTCCCTTCATATTAAGGAAGAAATTAGCTTAATGTAGAATCATTCCATCACACGCAACTTTTCATTAGCTAGCTTCGTTACAATATATGATCCGAGCATATCATTAGACTCCTAACCAAACACCATCATCAATGTAGCTCCTCCTTGCATACCAAGGAGGAGTACAAACCTTCTCTTTCACTCTGGCCAGGGCCATCTCTTCATTCCCCACAAGCTTCTCTGATTCCTCAAGGTCCTTGGTGAGCCTGGTAATGGTGTGCTGGAGTTCCCTCTCCTCCCGGTTGATCCTCTCCACATCAGCCGGGGTGAACTTCTGCTTCTGCAGGAGCTGCTGCAGTCTGGTCTGCTCCTGCTTCAGAGTCTCCACACGATGCGCTATGGAAGGAGAGATAGAAAGAAAGACGTACAACATACAGTATCTGCAGTTTCAGTATGCTCATATGTTGCTGGGCAATTCTCAAAGCGGTTGTAAAAACAAAAACTAAAAAAAAATCTTAAAACCATTATGAAAATGAATTTGACACAAGAACTTGAGATTAATAGCCCTCCGCATCTCTACCCTCCCCCTCGTTTGTATTGCTTTGACTTTATTTCTTCATTCGGTTGACAATGCACATTATGCAAGTCATTCATGTATTGTATGCAAGGTGTGCAGCCATGCACCTCTTTTATTGAAAACTCAAAAACAATGAGGCTATATGTTTAAAGGTACTTCACTGTATAAAACATGTCTGATGGGTCTTTTAGAAAAGGGTTATGAATTCTGTTGGAATGGGGGTGGGGATGAAATCCAGCCTGTGGGACTTCTCTATGTGCTCCGTCTCTCCCCTCATTAACTATGCACTGTTTTGACAAGATAAGATGGTAAGATGATCTGTTGGGAATTGGGATAGATCTCTTTGGTGCAGTTGATTTGTTTTCTGTTTTGCTGTAAGGTTTGTTCTTCCACATTCAGGTGGCGAGGTGGTGCTGTAAGAGGGCAAATTAAATGAGTGTTACTTTGTGAGATCACAAAATCACACAAGTCAAAATGGCTCATTTGGAAGCACTTTTTCCTTGCATGGCTGGTGTGGATTTATCTGGGAACCATGGGTTTTGAGAATTCCATGTTTATATATCACGTCCAAGTCCTTTATAAGCAAATCAATCTAGTTTTACACAAGATGGGACCTTTAAAATGACTAATATGAATTTACTGTGCTACAAATATGGCTCTGCAGTACACGCGTGCAGTGTATCGAGTGTAAATGTTGCATTCTGTGCACGCCAAACCCGTATGGACTGTATGCTAGCAGGCTGGCTGGAGCAGTGGGCCGGGGACAGACATTTCTGCATTGGGTGTGTTTCCAAGGCCATAAATGTCATTTAAAATAGTTCACCAACAGATACAAAAACATGAGCTTTGATTAATGTACATACAAAGAACGGCCACGATTGGATTTGTGAAACACTGATAAAAACAAATGCCTCTCCGTGGAGCTCCAGGTCTGCCCCTGACAGCTCCTCAATTGCAGCCTGACTGCAGACACTCCGCCCCGGGGGATTGGCGCAGTGGAGGCTGCGCAGCCATTGTGCAGCATGGCCATTAAGACAGTTAATGACAGTTAATCCGCTCTAATTAGCTAATTAAATAATCCACCTCCATTAGGTCACCCACAGGGGGTGCTCTTTAGAGTTCCTGAAAGATTCCGCGTGATCGCATGTAAAATGGCATGGCAAAATGGCTGAACACAATTCTGCTCACACACACTTGGCATTCTTATTATAGGATTTGAAATAAATAAACCTGTTGTAAAAAAGAAAACAAGATACACACATCATCTGTGACCATATGCAGTTCAATTAAGTACAGTAGCAAAGGGCTGAGCAAAAGCTACTTATGTGTTGCTTATATGACATTTAGCTACAGGTTTTAGAACCATGTTGCTTGACGGAAGGTAACCATGTAAGTATTGTATAAGATGTATTGAACATTATGCACTCCACATGCCAAACAATGCTTCTTAGCTCAGGACATGAGTCCCATTAGCCTATATTAACCAGTAGTAGTACTAGTAATAGTCAAATAAATTAAAACATGTAGTGTAAGCACAGAAGACATAACTAACTTTCAGATCCCCAAGTTATCAGATTCCCACAGGAATCTGTGTGTTCTGCCAAAGAAAAGACTGACTCCATGGGTAGAATGAGCTCTTAGTTCCCCCCATTTACCAGCGGCCTCCTCGTCTTCCTTGAGTCCTGAGGCTTTGCTCTCCAGGGTGGCTAAGTGGCCCTCCTGGTCGCTGTGATAAGTCTGGAGTTTGTTGAGATCTGTCTGCAGTGTCACCTTCTGCCTCCTCTTGGTCATCAGAGGGTCCTATGAAGGAGGAGATGTTAGCGGTCGGTAAACCTGTCTCAATCCATTTAGTTGTTGCTTACACTGAAAAAATGTTTAATGTTCGTGATACAACTCAAGAGTGGAACCTAGTACACAGTCACACCCTGCTGTAGCCTGAGGGCTGATCATATTTCGATCACAGCCAAAAAGCAGTGCGCTTCAAATAGTCATAATGATGTCTCCTTTTCTTCTCCTTGGCAGTTTCTCTCGCAGCAGTGGAGCAATGATTGAGTAAATGAAGGCAAGAGACTATAAAAGTGGCAAAGACTTGTTGCTTGCTAATAATGACAGCAGTATGCTGATGTTTCCGTATGAGTAATAGCTCATGTTTCTAAGATATTATTCTTGTATGGGGTGTAGAATGTGTCAATGTAAAAAATTATGCTCCTGACCTTTTGGCTCTCTTTCTCCAGCTGTTCCACCTGAGCACTTAGGATTCTGTGCTCCTCCTCCAGCGAAGCCAGCCCGGCCTCGTCAACATTGTAAAGCTTCTCTATGGAAGATGGACATACAAAGTGATCAATACTTAATTTCTTGTTCCACACATTTCTAGCCTGGTATCCCGACCCATATGAACCGCAGTTGTCAGCACTCTTCAATATGGGTCTGGACCCAAGCCCATCCACTGGCGATTATTCAGGAGAGTCAGGCGGCAGGACTAATCTAACATTACCGATGACAACATGTATGTTAAATAGCTGTTAGTTTAGCTATGTTAGCTAAGCCCACTACCACTGCTGCTGTAACCACTTCACCGGGCTCAAAACACCAACGTTTTGCTTGTTAACCAGTTTGAGTCATTCTCTTTCCAGTAAGCTCAGCTGCTTGTGGCTTGCAGCTAAAATTAACGATAACAGTTGCCGGTATAGGTACCCGGATGTAGCAGACAAAGAGTATTGAAGGCAAGAGACGAAGCTTGTGCTTTTTTGACAACAGCGCTCCGACCTTGACGTTGCAGTGAAACAACCTATTGGCCTTTAGTTCTGATCAATTTAAGTTCTTTGTCGCAGAATCATCAAAGTTGTCTGCTTTGCTACTGCGATTGGTCAAAGAGTTTGATGATTGACAACAGACAGCAACCAATCAGTTGGGGCTGAAAAATACATCACCGAATCAAGTGGCGGCTCGGCTTGAGTTCAGACCCTAATGAAGGATTCATTGGGGCTGGTTACCAGGCTAACACATTTCAGCAATATCATGTCAAGATGATCCACATAGATTGGTGGATGTACTGCTCTGTGGAGTAAAACCTAGATCAGCAAGCAGAATGTTTGGTCCAATTATAGGTAGCTCTTTACAAACTTGGTTTGATGTACAGAAATATATGGGTTGTAATGTCAAACTCTGTGTTCGTTCCCCAATTTGGTACAACTATAATCTACTTCAGAATTTTGGTCCATACTTCAAAGATAGCTGGGCCTCTAAGGGGATCCACAGCCTTCAGGATCTGTATGATGAGAATGGACTACTCATTCCAAAAACTCAAAGAGACTTATTCCCTTCCTGGATTTTCCTGGTTCCTGTACCTGCAATTGAAATCAGCAATTCGTGCCCATGGAGTGCCATGGAATGCACCTTTACCCTCTCATCCATTGAACACCTGGATTAGCCCTCAAACATCCTCCACTGGACTGGTGTCCAAGATCTATAATGATCTAATCTCTAAAAACTCCATAACTCTGGGGGTGATTACCTCCTGGAATCGGGACCTCGAGGGACAGGACCCTCCACTTGACTGGGACAATATTTGGACAAACATCTTCATCTCATCAAAAAACCCAGCACATCAGCTCATTCATTACAAATTTGTTCATAAATTTTATGCTACACCATACAGGCGCTTCAAGATGAAGCTTATAGATAGCCCAAACTGCACTAAATGTAACCAGAACACGGTTGGAACATATCTTCATGTTTTCTGGGAATGTCCTTCTGTTTGTAACCTTTGGTCCAAGGTGGCGGAGAGCCTTGAGAATATTCTGAAATTCCCAATTCCTAAACAACCTATGTTATTTCTTTTCAATGATGATTCTATTCTTAGTGATAATACCACATTAGCCTTTAGGAAAATTATTTTCGCAGGCTTAACTGCCGCCAAAAAGACCATAATTCACTCATGGTTCACCCCCGACCCTCCATCAGCAAAATAATGGTTGAATCATTTAAGGGACATTGCCCTCATAGAAAGATCGTTAGCTGTAACTCATAAAGCGCGGGCATCAACTGTAGAGGCCTGGGACATCCTTATTGGTTCTCTTTCAAACCCAGAGTCTCTTGCTCAGATCTAAGGTGTCACTCTGATAGGATATAAGATCTACACATATACACATTTCTAGTGTCCATATTTTTATTGTACTTGTACTTTTTTTTTTATTATTGTTTTGTTTGTCCGTTTCTTTTTTTTTCTCTCCTTACTCCTAACATGTATTTTTAATTTTTTCTTTGCAAGGCATTGGTGATATAAATATAGCCTGTCAATTGCTGTATGTATGCATATGACTCCTTGTACTATTTATAGTACCACTGTAATGATCTTCATTTGACAAAATTGAATAAAAATTTGATCTCAAAAAGATGATGTACGGTATTCATTTTTTCGTTAAGAAGTGAAATACATTCCCTCAGGGCTCTTCTCTTGAAAAGAAAAGAACAATTATACTTTTTTTCCCATTCAGATTAACTTTGTGACATTGATTTAAAATAGATTGGCATGAAACTTAATAAACAAAACACAAATGCATCGATACATGGCACCTATTTTCAGAGATGTAGTGAAATACTTACTTAATTTAGATAGGAATGCATGATCATCAGCTTCATATGTGTCGGCTCCCTGCAGATACTTGCCGTATGTCTCGGCTGTGTACTCTAGGAAGAGCTGCAGGAACAAAGTCAAAGAGAATAAGACGAGAGAAAGGGAGATATGATATGTACAGAAGAGCGAAAATGAGAAAGGGTGCAGACACAGTATAATCTTAATCTTATACAGAACACTGCCTGCTTTGGCAGTGTGATCATTGAAACAGCGAAGCAGGAGTGTGGAAAACATGGGTGTAGATCCAGACATAATAGTACAGTGAAGATCAGCTCATAACTAGGTCTCAGGTTGGATCCCAGTGACAAACATACTGTTGACATGTCTAAGCACTCCCGTTGTCTCAAGAATCAGCTAAAAGAAGACCATTTCCAAGTAAATATATATTGCCAATGCCTATAGTATTCTATGCTTTGATATTGCTGATAACACTGCTGCCACTGTACCTTGTTGAATTCGGCCCCCTCCTCGATATTGAGATTTTCTTCAGAGTCAAAGTCAGTGAACAGCAGCTCCTGCTGACCCATACACCTGGAAATCTGACACAGAGAAACACAACATGGATCCACAGGAATTGCATAGAATGCTTCAGTCTGCCCAGGTCTTCTCCCGTCACTTCTTTATGGTGTCAAAGCACACCACACTGACACAAAATTGAGGAGGCTTTCTGGATAATTTTTGTCGTTTGCTCCTCACCATGACTGTGTCAATTAGCCAGATGACAGCACCCAGGACTTGGGGCCAGGTGTGTGGAGCGCCAACAGAATACATCGAGCTCTTAGAGAGGACAAATGGATACCTAGAGAGAGAGAGAAATAGAGAGTCAGCCACCCAGACTATTTTATTGTGAGATGGGACTATGGGAGAGGACCCCAAGTGAAGGCTCATGGAGCTTGTTTCTGATGAGTCCCCACATGACAAGACTGCTAGTATGTTTTAATGAGCCTAGTCTCTAGGTGGTGATTTTTTTTAATCTCAATTGGATCGTGATGAAATATTCAATAAAAAGCATACATGTAAATTCTGTTTCATAACAATAAAATAAATATTGAATACATTAAATTGATTGGGCAAGTGGACAAAAATTATGTTGTATTGATGTGTGAAAGACCCCCCCTCCCAAAGAAAATAAAGAAATAAAGAAATAAACATACCCCAGGTCTTTCAGGATACGTGGCACCTCCTCTTCTACTTTTGATGTTGGCATCTGAAAGGTTTCGTCCAGCTGGCTATAGATGAACTCAAACATCTTAAAAAACTCTTTGGTGGAGGGAGACTGGAGCATTTTGGTTGTCACTGGGAAACCGTTCTCTGTCAGGAACTACAAGAAGCAAAAAAGATCACATCAGGCTCGATAGATCCAAAAGAATGGAAATTGCAATACAATTGCACAAGATTTTTCTTTCTCCATAAACAGTGGCAAGAAATGCTACACACTTGACAAAAGGCAAAAGAGTAGATCTAAGCTGCTGCATTGACGTGGTCCATTTTCATCTCAACCCATGCGAGCAAACATTCTTGGCAATGGGACATATGAAAACAATAAGCACAACAGACTGATGGAAATCTCAGTGCTGAACTGAGATGTGCCTGTACTTCGCTATAACAAACCTCAAGAGGTTGGTGGAGAACAGCATGTGCTAGAAGTGGCAAAAAGTAATAATTTTCAATAACATACAATTTTGTGGTATATACTACTGGTAGAAGTGTGACACGGTCACGTGTGTTTGTTTTTTTAACCAGGCAAGTCATTGAGAACAGATTCTTATTTACAATGGCGACCCGGCATGACATGTACATTGGATGGGTGCCATTTTATGCTGTGTGACCTCGAGTGTGGCCCGTAGGTCGAACCAGGTTTGCTGTAAGCTTTTGGGACCTGTGTTGGAATAGTGTCCAACCCACAGACACAGATAGGAGGGCGTTGCTAAAAAGTCAAACTCAAATGAAATTCTAACTTCAGAATAAGGACACATTAAGGAGGAGGAGGAGGGGGGGCTTGGGATTCTAGCAGAAAAAAAAGGGAGATTTAATTCCAAATAAATTGCTCAAGCTCCAAGCACTTTATACATCAGACACCGGTGTAGACCAGACAAGTAGAGACCACATGAATGAAATCCTGACAAATACAGAGTAAATGTGCTAGGTGCCCCAACAAAAAAGTTGGGGCAACATTAAATTCGACAAAGTGGACACAGTGTGTATATACACAGATCAAGAAAGAAAGCCTTCATACCTCACGCAACTGTCTAATACACTGCTGAACAAAGCCCTTATCATGAAGAGGTCTGACATCCTTGATCCTTTCAGCTCCTCCAAAGCCTCCAAAAGTACTGTGACGGGACATGGTGGCTCCACTAGTCCTGCATTCAAAAGTTCACAATAAATATATATCGAAGATGCTGGATTGATGACATCAAGGATTGGTCTGGCATGAGAATGGATGTGCTGATTAGGGTGGCTAGCAACAGGCAGGAGATGTGTTTGTGATGTGTTCGACACCAACGGGCAGTAGTAACCCATGGAGATTGAGTGAGTGAATTTAAGTACCGTAATTTCCGGGTTATAAGCCGCACCGGAGTATAAGCCGCAGCAGCAAAATTGCCTGTTTGTTACATATATAAGCCGCACCGGACTATTATAAGCCGCAGGTGTTTTAATGTTTTTTTTTTTTTAATTGTGTTTTAATGTTTAATTACCATATGTAAGGGTTCGTGCACAGAGGGGATTGTCGGGAAATATAAAATGTGCAGATGAAGCTGTGTAACCTGTAAAATCCATCGATTTTGGAGGTCACCGAGTGGCCGTTTGCTGAAAAAATCCAGATAAGCCGCACCGTTATATAAGCCGCAGGGGCCAAAAAACGGGGAAAAAGCCGCAGCTTATAGTCCGGAATTTACGGTACATACACAGGTTATGCAGCTCCTTGGTAACTTATGTAGAGTACTCAAAATGATAAATAATTCATGAATGAGACAACTATCATCGCTTGTCTGCTTTCCGTTTCATGGAACTTTACATACCGGGGACCAAAGAAGCTAGTCCGCCTTTCCGAGGTCACAGAATGAGGTTTGGGTATGTTGAGCTTTCCAAACGAAGGCTGCTTACTGGAAATAAATAAAACCATACTTCATGGTCAATAGTCATAGATACAAATACACACATAATGGGAGCAGTGTGCGACAGCATATGAGAGAAATGTGTGACATCATGAATGTTTCATAGCTCTTAAATTCGGCTGTTGCAGGAAACAGATGACAACATGTTCCGATTGTTTCTGTCTTTCTAGCTGAACAAATCTCTTCAAAAATCATCCAATTCAACTGCCATCACAATTACTGGCTTGTTTCATTGGTCACCATATCTTGATAATCACAAATGTCTGTAAATATACAATTTGTGCGGTATGTATAGTTTTAGCTTGGGGGGGAAAATACATGTATTGGGCACTGAAATTGAACTATGGATCTCATGTCATGACAGGGCTAAAGTATAATTTTCTTTGAAGACAGTCATTGGTGATAAAATGGCATATTAGAGTGGCCTTTTGTTGTGGATTTAAACAATGTGTGAACACAATTTGAGAGGAATAAGCCTTTTGTGCACACTGCACAGTCAGGTTTTATTTCAAAACCTGAAAGATGGGAGAAAAAACAACAAGTGTTGCGTTTATTTTTGGTTCTGTACAGGAGACATTTGTTGAGACGTAGAGTCTTGCATATCATGGGAAATGGTATGATCACACACACACACACACACACACACACACACACACACACACACACACACACACACGACATATAAACAAATCAGCTTAATCTTGTTACATGGGAGTAGACAGACCTACCACGAGTAAGCAGTGTCTCGGCTACATTGTCTGAATCGAATGCTACAAAATAGTGTAAAGTTTACACTTTATACACTGTAAACCAACCTCTGAGGCGTAGTATACATGCTCGTCCTGTTTGTGTCCGTCACCCGCATAGGCATGTCCGACAGTCTGCTGCTGGCTGCTCTCTTCCTCCCACTGAACACAAGTCACACAAAAACAAACATGCCTCCAGTAAGTTAGCTACATTGCACATCACTGCGACGTTAGCCAGTTTGAATTTCACTTGGCCACAGCTGTGGCTGTCAGAACACTTTATATAGCGTTACGTTAGTTTAGCTTAAATCTGACGTTAGTTGCAGCAAGTTAGCTACTAACGGTTAGTAGCTAGTTTTGAATTCAGCTAACGTTACATTAACATACTGGCCCAGTAACAATAACTGGGTTATGTAGCTGACGCTAGTATGTGCTTGGTCAAAGTACAACGCTTAATTTGTAAGTAACGTAATGTTAGCTAACTGGCTAACGTTAACGCCAAGCTAACCGAGGACGGAGGGCTAGCAATGCTAAACAAAACACAATACTGCGAATTAGCTACGTTACTTAGTTTTTGTCAAACTATAATGCCTTTGACGTTTAATTTCAAAACTTACCGATCCATTTCTGTCGAATGTTGAAAGTTACATACTCTATTGGCAAACTCAGACGACAATGTACGTTTTTCTTTGAAGAGAAATTCATAAAAACCGCCAACTGAACCAACCGATGAAGGGCGGGGTTCGAACTGGATACGGAAAGCCGCTTGGACCAAGCCAGTTTTATTCTTCTTCTTCTACTAGTGTTTTATGGCGGTTGGCAAACAACTTATGGTGCATTACCGCCACCTTCTGAAATGGAGTGTGGATCAGAATGGACTTCTAAAATACTACACTATCCTGACTATATTCTTCTACTTAGTCCAGTTTCCTCTAAAAATGAAAATATATCCCTATACCCCACATTCCCTGAATTCAACTGCAATATTTCTTTTAACTCCAGCTTGATACGATTGCTCTCCAATCAGTTGTTGAGGATCTGTCTTTCCTGTTGGTAGTATGGACAATCAATAATTACATGTTCTACTGTTTCCTGCCTCACAATATTCACACATACTTCCCATGCTTTCCCATGATCTTAAGTGTACTGTTAAGCCCAGTGTGCCCAAATCTCATCCTTGATATGATATCTTCATCTTTTTTAGTTCTGCTCATGTCTCTAATTTTTCCTACTGTCTTTTGGATATTGTAATAATGCCTACCTTTAGTTTCTTTATTCCACTCCTGCCATTTCTTTTTCATTTCTCCTTTGACTAGACTTTTAGCCAGTTTTATTTGGCGGTTGGCATCCATATGTTGCATTACCGCCACCTACTGAATGGTAACAGAGTCACAATGCAAGCTACTCTTTTTTCTTTTCTTTTTTTTTACCTCACATTTTTGTGTGTAAAAAAAAAAAGACATACCAACAAAGATTTACATATTACTCTTTTGTAACAATCCAAATTTCTTAGCAGATGAACCTTACATAACCTGATTAATATCCTAGCAAAATACTATAATACTACCTACAATGATTTGGCTAAGACTTAGCCTAGGTAAACCCAGCCCCCACGTGACCTGCTCTCTCAGTTCCCAGTCACTAGCGGCCAATAGTGACTGACCTTAAAAACATATTTGACTACTATGATTGAAAATTCAAACTACTAGTTACAGTGTCAGTTTCATTACAGTGTCCAACCAAATTGCTCACCTTCACCCAATTGTGGCTTTCAAGTACATCAACTCATTTTTAGCTCTACAAACTGACATTCCATGTAAGAGCTTTGTCAGAGCTAAAAGATAAATCAAAATCTAAAAAGATGGCTGTGTGATGATTACAAGAATATGAATTATACTTATTATAAGTGACTTATGGGTCACTTGTATTTCCTGTAGTATGTTTGGTATTAGCTATGTATGTGTAATTATATGTATATCTGGTAGGTAGCCTATGTGTGTATAGGCATGTATGAATAATTAGTGCTATTTGTGTGTGTAAATCAATGCATGTATGTATCCATGTGTATGCATATGTACTGCAAATCTTTACATATAACGTAAAGGAATAAGGGTAAGGGCATTTAATAAGCTAGCTAGCTTCAGCCCTAAAAAACCCTTTCGGTCAGCCTTATGTATCTTTTGTTTTGTTTTTCTGTTTTTTTTCTATTCTGTGAATATTCTTTTCTTTCTGATCGAAATAAACTAACTAACTAACTAACTAACTAATTGGTAATAATTAAGAGTAACTTGCAATTATGGCCACACTTGAGGGTTGGCACTTTTTTTGATAAATAAATAAATGCATGGGGTGGGGGTATGATATCTCTCCATCTCTTTGTGTGAGAGACAGAAATGATCTACTGGTTTTGAGTGATAATATCAGTTAATTTCCAAGCCATCTAACTCAAAGCAAGTTATTCAAGCACTGTTATTGTCTTGTTATTTGGCAGATTGATCAGAGACCGAAATAACCCCAACGAAGTTCCTTGCTTTTCATTGCAGCCCAACTTGAAACAATTTGTCCATCTTTGTCTGGTGGGGTGGAACCTGTTTATACCTGGTTTGCAACAGTTGAATTTGATCAATAGCTTACTATTGTTATTTTACCTGCATTAGGTACAACATCTTATGATACTATTGCATAACTTGTTAACGAAAATATCAGATTAACACTTTGAGCAGACAAGTGACAAAGAGAAGTAAAACATTTATTGCAGTATTTGTTCCACAAAGGGGGTCTGAATCCCCTTTCCTCTTATTACTAGGGTGACCTAATACAACAAAATCTACATTTACAAAATAGGTCATCCTTTGGCCCTAGAGCTACTTTCCTATTGTTGTATTGAGTTGCATTTCCTGGTCTATATGGGGCAAAGGGCAACGCTTTTGTCAACAGCTTGTGGCCATGAAGGAACCTTGTGGCTCATCATTTCAATGTGATCCACTCATCCGACAGTTTTATTGTTGCATACTATAGCCTACTGTATATCTGCCCGTCCAGTTTACAGCCTGGGGAACGGCTCTCTATTCATTAGCTCTCATTAGAAGCTCTTGGATGGAAACACCTGCTACCAAATTATCTCTGTTAATGACCAATTACAGTCGACTGTACAGACTACAATACCCTCTCCATGCAGCGGAGAGGAAGACAAGGACGGGAGCCTGGGGTTTGACATTGCAAATGCTTGTTTCAGTGATGTGTACAACTTTGCTATGAGTAATTATAGACATCAATATATCAGTGTCATAGCCTATTAATTGTGATGCATTGTTATATGGTAATTACCATGAATAAATAAGAGCATGGTGGAGATGATTGGTAGCCTCTATCTCATGGCAGTGTATAATATCACATAAGGCATAAAGGCATTGTTTTCAAAGAGGATGCTGTTCTGTTTTGCCCTCCCCCCCTCCCTGGTTTCACTCCATGTGCTTTTGTTTTTTTGTTTGTTTTGTTTTTTGTTTTTTTGTTTTTTTTACTGAAGGGGACAAACATGTTGGAAGTGTTTTTCCATCAAGCTTTGATTCCTTCACCATCCGCCATTGCCAGAAACTCTGATAGCTGTCGCTCTCTTTGCCCTGAAAAAACATATCCCTTTTCATGTTTTGTGCCATAAAGCAATATCTCTAAAATCAATGCAGCAGATTTCCGGTGAAAGTCTACCCAGTAACACATAGTGTACCATGTTATGTAGAGGCTGGTAGCAGCTGCGAGTCTTCTTGGTGATGCTGTTTGTTTACAATAATGATACTAATGCATAGATTATCATGTGATCATGATTTATTGAACTTAAAAAGTCAAACTTAGCACCTTTAAAAGCATGTTTGCTCAACTGATTCCACAATCTTCTTCAGCTCACCTGTGGTGGATTGTACAAACAGACAGTGACCAGCAGAGGGGGTCGACAGCACAGCACAGCACATCACCTGCAGCACTGCTCTCAACATTCACGTTCCCCTTTCAGCAGTGGTGTGCACAGACTCCATGAGTTAAAAGTTAAAGTCCCACTGATTGTCACACAATGTGTGAAATTTGTTCTCTGCATTTGACCCGTCCCCTGGGGGAGCGGTGAGCGGCAGCGTGCGCCGCGCTCGGGAATCACATGGTGATTTAACCCCCCAATTCCAACCCTTTGATGCTGAGTGCCAAGCAGGGAGGCAAATGGGTCCCATTTTTATAGTCTTTGGTATGACTCGGCCGGGGATCGAACTCACGACCTCCCAGTCTCAGGGCGGACACTCAGACCACAAGGCCACTGAGCTGGTTAATTACAGGGGCAGGGGCAAAAAGTGCTGATAAAGCCCTCCAAATATCAAATGAATCAATCAATGGATCAGATAAACCTGACTGATTCATGCCTGTCATCATCCTTCATCTGACTGACTCGCTAAGAGTGACCGAAACAATGTTAAAACAAATCATGGAGTAGGTTGTTAAAAACAGCTAAGCGGTGCCCTGCTCTGGTCCTATGTATGTCAGGTCAGAGGAGCCTCTGTTGGTACGCAGTCTGTATAGTGTACAGATGTTCTCAAGGTGTTGGGGATAGGCATGGTTGAATTCCCCGCCTTTACACCATTCTTCTTCTTCTTCTTCTTCATCATTCATCATCGAGATCACCTGACACATTGATAACATTTTGATTGGTGCAGGCAACTTCATGAACAACACAAGGCAGAGGGAGAGCCGATGGGAGAGGAGGGCTTCACGCTGGAGCACAGCCAATACGCCACACAGCTGGGGGCCAAACAAAGCCTTCTCTAGGATGATTAGGCAGAGGCAATAGTGTGTGTGTGTGTGTGTGTGTGTGTGTGTGTGTGTGTGTGTGTGTGTGAGAGAGAGAGAGAGCGAGAGAGATAGATCTCAATGGTTCAGAGGCAGAGTGGGATACTTTGGCGGCTGAAATGACTTGTCTTTGCAGAGTGCAGTTTGTAAAGAAAGTGGGAGAGATGTGTATTTCTTTGTGATCATTTGTTTGTTTTTTTTGGTTGATGCATTTCAGTAAGACAGACTCGCTCGTTGACTTTAATAGACTTTATTATAGGTTTGATTTGAGATGGTATGATTCTGTTAAAGTGCCTACTGAAACCTCCCGGGTAACGTTACCCTCACAACTGGCTTCATCAAAAGCCAGGCGGGGATCACGTTATAGGAG
This sequence comes from Poromitra crassiceps, assembly GCF_964638095.1. Classification (NCBI taxonomy): domain Eukaryota; kingdom Metazoa; phylum Chordata; class Actinopteri; order Beryciformes; family Melamphaidae; genus Poromitra; species Poromitra crassiceps. The sequence goes on from NC_139639.1 coordinate 17,294,597, forward strand.
TCATTGGTCACATACAGTACACGTAATATCTTAAATATGATTTATGCAATTCTGCAGTTCACATGTATGGTCCCTAGATACCATAAATACTTAGTTAACGTAACTCTTATATTACTGCAATAATACACATCCATTTACAATGGAAGAAAGAAAGGTAGACATTGTGCAAAGACACAAACTACAACTCTTATATTAGATATCTCACTGAGTCCCCATAACACTGAAAAATACAGGTAATATGTATTCCAATTAATATACTATATTACAGTAACTCTATTAGGAATCGGACAGTTACAACAATCCTCTCTTCCCAGTCTCTAGAGGAGAGTACATTCTCACAGACACCCTCTGCCTCCTTGTGCTTCTCTCTAAACTCAAGGACAGGCTGGATTGCCAGAAGATTATACACTTTATATATCATCTTAATCTCATCAGAAGATTCTACACTTTATATATCATCTTAATCTCATCAGAAGGCCAGTCAATCGTCTCAACACATTCAACCCAAAAGACTCACAATCACAGAAAGAAACACCATATAAATTGCATCGCAGTGAAGGGTCAATAGGTAACATTTTACAAACACCTACGATCTATGAGGAGTTATATGAGGGACAATGGATTGCTCTGTTCCCGGTTCTCTTTCTTTGGCTGACAAAATCACTATAAATAAGCTTTTACTCAAATTCCAGTGATTACATTTACAAATGTATTACCATGTAATATACATAAAGATACATTTACATTAAAATACCTGAATCAGCAAATGGTGAAAATGCAATATCTATCTGTTTTTGTATAATCAAATATCATATTAGTATTTTAACATTGTTAAAAACACATACAGGGACCACATGATTGCGTGAAAAACAGACAACGAGCCAGCGTTAAACATCGTCCCATTAAAACTAAAAGTTCTCACCGATTTAAGATCACTTTAGCCATTTTAAATCCTAATCTTAAACCTCTACAAAATATTGCAGGTTGTGGATCGGTTGCTAGAGGCGACCCAAATCCTCTCAGCCCAACACACTTGGTAGCTATGGTGTGCACATTAGGTCATAAGCTCAATTTGAACACATTGCTAACCTAGAATACATCACAGGCTACTCACACCGTGCCATGCACATACACACCTGCTCACACACTGCGTCAGGGGCTATAGGACACTACTTCAGCACAATAGGCTGGCGCACTGGGATTATGTACAATTGAGAGCACCAATGATTCAATATTATAGCTATGTATGATGATATTTTAATCTGTGTTTTCCCCTCTTTATGTGTGCTGGCACACCCATGCCCCCCCCCACACACACCCATGCCCCCCCACATACACCCACACACACTCACCTAAACTGAAGGACAAACCATGTGGTTGAACTGGACAACTAGATTACACAAGTTACACGATTCTACACAACACACACATTAGAACACGTTCCTAACATTGTAATCGGAGTATGAGCCCTGACTATCGGATACTGGTATACATATTTTGTCTAGAGAAGGAACTGTGTGGGATAGAGCAAGTTAACAAGTCTCTCTCTTAATGTATCAGAATGCTGCAGGCAAAGATATAGCCTACCGAATGGAGAGGACTTCAAACACGAAGGTCCTAGCGTTACTCTATCTGCAGCACTGTGAAGGATTCACTTCGTTGGCCTTGGCCCCAGGAATAAAACCGATACGAGATTGTAGTTGGGGACCCTGGCCACTGGGGGCGGCGAATCATGAGAGCGCTGGCGTCTACAGGTCATGACCCATCCTCTCGATCTCGTCGATGAGGAAGTCGATGTCTGACTGGGTGGCCGCGGGGTTGGAGATGACCATGCGGAAGAAGTTGACTTTCTGACCCTGAGGCTGGTAGCCCACCATAGTGGTCCCTGACTCCATCATCATGGCCTTGATCTTTGGCGCCACCTGTGGGAGAAGGGACGTGACAAATCAGTCACTTGTGCTCATCAAGAGGACGTGCTGAAAAATAAGACTTGTGAAAATATCAGTTATTGGTCATTTGAATGAAAAAGAAGGGTTCAAGTGAAAGCTGATTGGTGGAGAGGTGCTATTGGTTGATTGGCAGGTGTCTCACCCTGTGGAGTTTCTCTCGTCGCTCCTCGCAGTCCGGCATGCCTCTCAGACTGGGAGGGAGGAACCAGAAGCAGACGTTGGTGTGTTGGGGCTGTGGATAGACAATACACACAGTTAATACATGAGCAGCTCAGGATCCAGATCAGTTTCAATTTAACACCCAAACAAAAGAACGGACAAAAGGTGGATGCTGAAGAAAGAGAGAGAGAAATAGTGGGACAGATATAACAAATTATAACATGTTCCTATATCTTAGCAGCATAGTTTAAATGAACAATGTGTACAATTATCAATCTCCAATATTGGAGCTGTGTTACACACATGTTTTGTCAGTGTAAGAATGGTTTTATCATGCTTGCAAAGCTTATTGAACTGCACTGGAGGGATATTGTATGATTGATGACGATAACAATACCGATGCAAAGGAGGAAGGGTAGCTCACCACTCCATCGAACACCATCTCATATCCCTCTCTGTTCTTTATCTTGTTGTACAGGTACTGGGACAGGTCCAAGCACTTGTCGATGTGCTGCTCAAACCCTATGGTGCCCTGCAGGGGACAAGAGAGTGGACTCAGTCTCAGTCAGCATGTTTGTTTGTTTGTTTGTTTGTTTGTGTGTGTGTGTGTGTGTGTGTGTGTGTGTGTGTGTGTGTGTGTGTGTGTGTGTGTGTGTGTGTGTGTGTGTGCGTGCGTGCGTGCGTGCGTGCGTGCATGCGTGCGCGTGTGTGTGTGTGTGTGTGTGTGTGTGTGTGTGTGTGTATGTGTGTTAGATGCAATGAGATCAAATTAAACTTCAACTATTCCCATGGAATCAGTGGGTGGCATGCACAGACTCTCTCCGGGGGCAAAAATTAAAAAAGGGGGCACCTCCTCCACTTGCTGGGTTGGGGATGGGGAGGTATAAGTGCATGCTGATGAAGCCCTAAATCAATCAATCAATGAATCAGATACTGTAAACCTGACTGATGCATGTCTGCCATCATCCTTCATCTGACTGACTCATTAAGTGACTGAAGTCAGGGATCATGCTTGACGAGCTGGCCATTATCAGAAATGAATGGACAAACGGAGAGGCCAGAAGC
>NC_139639.1:17302769-17310269 GCF_964638095.1 Poromitra crassiceps
CACACACACACACACACACATGCACCACCACCACCACCACAGGCTAGCACGTTGGCTTTTCATTAGCCTTGCTATAATTCCATCCAGAACACAAACTGGAGCGTGTGCTGACAGAGCTAATTAAAAAGGTCTGATAGGAGACAGCCAGCAAACATTCATATTCAAATCCCTCCTAACATCACTCAGTGCTTTAATTAAACCACACAAAGCTCTGATGGCTATCTGTCAATCCTGCCAATCTCACTGGTGGATTTGAATTGGCTTGTTTTGATGGCTGAGAGAGAGAGAGAGAGAGAGAGAGAGAGAGAGTGAATGTGTGTGTGTGTGTGTGTGTGTGTGTGTGTGTGTGTGTGTGTGTGTGTGTGTGTGTGTGTGTGTGTGTAAGAGAGAGAGGGGGAGAGAGAGAGAGAGAGAGAGAGAGAGAGGGGGGGGGGAGAGCCTGTTTGAAAGAGATAAGAGCTTGTTTTAGCCCCAAAAATTCACACAATGAAGAGGCAGCGACTGTGATTATTAATTCCATTATTTCACAAGAAGACAAAAAGTCATCTACGTAATTCCAGGAGAATTATTATGGGGCGCGATGCTCAGAATACACTAACAAAACTGCTATAGCCTATAGCCGTGTGTCCGACCCCTCCGCCAGCTGATCAAATGGCAAGGCAGTTCCATGGAGGACAAAAGAACACAACTCCTGGAGAAGCTAAATGTGTCACAGCCAAGCCAACTCTCGTTGTCAGGTCTGACCATCGACATAAAAAAAAAAGAGGGTCTGACCCTCTTCTCTCTTTGCTAACTGACAAGCCACCCTCCCCCCACACACACACACACACCCTTAGAACTTCCTGCACACCCTAATAAGGCCAGTTAGCAACACTACCCCGCTCCCACCGCCACTACCACGTAAAACAACAACAATAATCTTCTCTCTTCTCGTTCGTCCCTCTGCTTGTATTACTCTGTTGCCTTCATAAGTAGGTTCTCTAAACAAGGATGGAAGCATGACTTAGGTTGGATGAAGCAAGTAGGATAGAAAGGAGGAGAGACGTCATGTATTATATGGCTGGTAGGAGAGCGAGCTGTACGGAGAAGATGCACCGAAGGGAACTGTGACAGGGGGACAACAAAGGAAGAGGAGGGGATGGTATAGAAGCAAAATGAGGAAAGGCTAGAGAAGAAAAACAGCACATTAGGGCTGGAAAAAGTGGCAGAAAATAGGGGGAGAAAAGAGATTGGAAGCCACGGTCGATTACTTAGCATAGAGATGGAAGAAGAAACAGAGAAGAAGGAAATGAGGGAGGGAGAGAGAGAGAGAGAGAGAGAGAGAGAGAGAGAGAGAGAGAGAGAGAGAGAGAGATGTTTTTCTTGTGTAATTATTCTTGCTGATGACCTATACCACAGAGATGGATTTGATTGGAACATTAGCTTCCAGTCAATACACCAGCCCAAAGCATGTGATGTGAACAGCCACAACAAAGGGTAAAATGCCCCCAAAATGATATCACTATATGTCTCATTTTGCAGCCTCTCGCTTTCCTGATTTCAGAAATAAGATGCACATTGCTATTGGAAAGGTTTACATAATTTGACACAAATGGCACGTACAAGAATCAAATGTCCTGGGTCTTCCCTTTGGTTAAAAACAAACAAAACAAAGCGCAAGCACAGCATACGATGTCCTGTGAACCTTTTTAAAATTCTCCTTTCCTCCACGAGTCATTTCACGCTGTAATGACAATAATGGAGATCATTATCACAATCAGAGCCAATCATTGGTCTTTTCAGGGTGAAAATTACCCTCAGTCACCTGCCTGTCTCCAGGGACGGCCCCTAAATGCCCTTATTATCCTCATCAAGGGCACTCCATGTGTGTGTGTGTGTGTGTGTGTGTGTGTGTGTGTGTGTGTGTGTGTGTTCCTCTATGTGACCCCCAGCCGCACCCCCCTCTCAGCCCCTCAGAGGACCACTGAGTCAGTCCGTATCCATAGGGACAATGGAGCCGGAATGAGGGCTCCGCAGGGAGCCGCGGCAGCCAGTTTCCACAGTGTGACAGGCTTCTCTGTACAGCCGGAGGACATTGTGTGTCAGTGTGGGGCCCAGCTGGCCTATCTGCTAAGACCAGCTCACAATGGGCCCGCAGTCAATGGGCTGGAAAGCCTAGCTGCTGTATCTGGGACAGCCAGGGCTGGTGTGTGTGGGGAAATGGGGTGTGCAAGTGTGCTCGTGAAAATGTACACGTGCACGTGCCTCTGTGTGAGTGCGTGCATTCAATGGCCCTGTCTCTTTGGGCACTCTTCCAACCCAGGAGATGAGATGGAAAAGTTTCTCATAAAAGGGGGGGGGGGGGGGTGGTTTGGTTTCCTAAGCTAATGTTTAAGAAGTGGGTAAATTAAGTGTCTCAATTTATATGCTCCTCTGGCTTAGGTTTTATATCCCTACACTGATCTTTTAAGTATGGAGCCAATCTCTGAAGACAGATTCAGCACACAGACTACAATAGCTAGAGAATATTGAATGCTCAATTTGTGTAGGTATGGAGTGGCGTGTGTACCGTCCCTGGTATATCTTGTGCTGTGTCTTGCATCTCTCAGTGCAAGATTCAATCCTGCAATTTGAGAAACTCATATTTACCGTAACGGCGTGGCCTCGCCCAAAGCTCGGCCTCGCCTGCCCTATTGGCACGTGCGGGTATGTGTGTGTGTGTGTGTGTGTTGCTCACTAAATGTTATTGCATCAGTGATGTCACAAAAAACCTCCCTTGTTCCATTCCAGTAATCATAGAGTTATAGCTTATTTCCAGCATGAGTGTGAGTGTGTGTATCTGTGTTGAGCGTGTGTGATGTAGATGTGGTTCATGCCCTCTATCAGACTGGACCACCATGTAACTGTGACCTAAGATCAATATGCAATCTAACCACCCCTGGGGCTGCAGCTGGGCAGTACAGTGGCAGCCTACAGTTGGTCAATACACAGTCGCTACAGGACCAACACAAACACTTTACATAACTGCCCTCAGAAGCCATTCTGACCTGCACTTCCGTCATGCCTTTCAGGATTTAATGATCTGAAGCTATTTCCAGTCGCCTGCGAACAGAACAATCCCAAGCATGCGAGCAAAGAGAACAGCACGTGACTCACATGTTGGTGTTAGCGGTGGAAGTGAGCCACTCTCCGGCCAGACCAATGATGTCCAGACCAGTAGACAGCTGGTTAAAGAAGCGTGGGTGACCTGAGAGAGAAACAAGAGCTGTCTTAAATGGCTTCCCTATTGGAGAGTGCTTCACCATGTCAATGAAGCAATGAAGAATACATTAGTATATCTGCCTTGCCCACAGGATGCTCTATAAAGGTACATACAGTAATGACAGCACTGCCCTGCAGGCTAAAGCTGACTGCCTATACTAAAAATATATATATTTAAAAAAAACCAGGGGCGTAGTGGAGGGTAAATGCAAGTGAACACAGTTTACCCACCTCTTTGAAATGAGGTAGAGAGTTTACTCAACTATTTTCAAATCAACTGTATCAATCAATGAGGGGAAACAAGGTTGGTAAACTACTCACCTTCGAGAGTTTACCCACCTCTGTATTTACCACATTATTATGTATTTACCACATTATTATGTGGTATTTGCGTAGTTATAGCCACATGCAATATAGCTCTTCCTCTCAGTTTTGAAATTCATTCAGGTTTGATTTTATATTTCCTTGATCAAGCATGCATGGCATGCAACATAAGCAATTTGACATTGCCCAGTCTACCATGTTACACTGCTAACAAGACTATATGACAGCCATCAGACTGCAAGTTGATAGGCCTGCTATAATCTCACATTTGTGAGATAGAATGTGATAGATTAGAGCAGCATCCGGTATAAAGTGGCAAGACAATTTGCTTTATTTCTAATGAAGAAAATATTAAAAACAAATTATGTAATTATCTGATGATAAAGCAAGCTAATAACGGCACTGAACCGCGGCAGGAAAGCAACAAAGCAACGATTTCCCTCGATGCGCTTTCTGCTTCAGCACCATTTCAGCACCACGGACAGCTCCTCCGCTCCACTTCAAAACACGACAAAGGCGACGCCTATAAATTCTGCGACAAAACTGTTTTGGAAAGCACGCGGCTTGGCTGTCTCCACATGACAAGTGATGTGAAGTTGTAGACACAGGGCCCTGCATGATATATAAAACCCGAGGGACAGTTTGAGCGTTGTCGTTTTTAACAGCTTGAAACAGCCCATGTTAGGATCCCCTCAGGCGACACTTGCTTTAATAAGTCGAGGGGAAAGAAAAGGAGGATGTCAACCGAATTACCAGAGGGACAATGAAAGAAGGCAGTCGTCGGAATAGGCTACACACTGTCTGGCAAACAGCTTCTGTTAATGGTTTGTATCAGCTCTGTGGCTGAACAGAGCACAGAAATGTCAGTTTTAATTCAACTGTAAAATCCCCTCATAAACGTGTAGTATTAGCCTATACAAATATTAGGCTACCGTAGAATATGAATATTAAAGTGATACCAGCTAAAAATGTGTCTGTCCGTATTATTTATTTATTTATTTATTTGTTTATTTATTTATTTATTTATTTATTTATTTATTTATTTATTTATTTATTTATTTATTTATTTATTTATTTATTTATTTATTTATTTATTTATTTGTTTATTTATTTAGTCCTGTTGCTATAATATTTCTAATTAAAAGCAGGATGATTTTGAATGATTCAAAAGACCCTTAGCCTTTTTAAATTACATCCCCATCTCATGCTTACTTTTTGTTTTCAGAGTTTGGTGCTCGTATGTTTAATTCCAAGGTTGTGCTGGCCTACCTGTCCGGACGCCGTACTTGAGCGTGTCTCTGCAGTCTACCAGGATCTGCTCCAGGGACTCTGGCTGGTCGGATAGCTCCAGGTTGAAGCCCTCCATGCCCTCCAGAAGCTGGTGGGGATGGTGGAAGTCCAGCACCTTGGTGGAGCGGTCAAATGTCTTCTTGACATAGTTCGTGAGGATGTCCACCACCTCCAGCAAAAACTGTATGGTAGGCTCCTCTCCGTTTTTAGCTGGGAGTAAGTCTGGAGGTGAAGGAGAAAGGTTGTATTATGTATCGTGGAAGATGAATAATATGGGCTATAGGCTCAGGGCCGTAGCTAGCTATGAGGACGGGGAGGTCCGGACCTCCCCTAATATTTCAGCCTGCCAAAAAAAAAAAAAAAAAAAAATTTTTTTTTTTTTTTTTTTTTTTTGCAGGCCAGGCCAGGCCACTCACTGAACAGCAGGCCAGGCGCCGCCTACTGGTTTACTAGTGGTTTTATTACTTTATTCAGGTTTAAAGTGGGTGCATCTCATTGTAAAATTGGACTTGGCCCAAATTGGGCTTCAAACGGCCCAAATCAGGCTTCAAACGGCCCAAATCTGGCTTTAAACGACCCAAATAGGGCTTCAAACGGCCCAAATCTGGCTTCAAACGGCCCAAATTGGGTTTCAATCGGCCCAAATTGAGCTTCAAACGCTGAATAATGACATCACAACAGTATAATCCTAATGTTGATTTAAAATGATATATTACTCTAAATATGGCTTAAAAAGGGGGGGGAAAAAACCTCAATTTTTTTTCGGCGGCGCCCTAACGGGCGCCGCCGAATCCACCTCCCCTTGCTGGACCTCCCCTATTTCGGAACCCTGGCTACGGCCCTGTATAGGCTAGCCTACTGTATGCGCCCTCTTCCCAGGTGAGTAGCGTGCTTCAGTTAATCAGTTAATCATTTGAGTCAATTGTAGGTAAGCACAGCCACTTTATAGCTGTAAGTCAAGGTGTGTCGTTTTTATCATTATAATGGAAAGCAAAATAATCCAAGCAAGCAAAAACCCCAGAATTATTGGGAATCCATAAAAAAGAATTACAGGAGCATTCAGGACCAATGTGCGTTCATGTATGTCTAATAAATTGTCATATTGATCAAATAATAATAATTGTCAGTCATCAGTCATTGCTCCACTTAGGACAGACGTTTTGTCAATATTTCAGGCGTTTTAGCATTAGATTCAGTGAATTAACGACTGGCAAGGCGTTACAGAAATAGCCTCTAGCTTTCACATAATAGTGTAACGAATTAGCTTATGAGAAAAGTTGATTTTCTTCGGATGGAAGTATGCATATAGGCCTATTACGTTCCGAAAAAAATAACATGAAGAGCCTGGTAAGATATCAAGAACATTGGACAATCATTTTACTTTTGAAAAAGTAGGCCAATGATTTTCTTTCTTTCTTTTTTTGCAAGCCAAACTCCTACACGAGCATGTTCGCTCCTCACCTCTGGCGAACAGGTTGGAGAAGTCGGTCTCGGTGCGGCGGAAGCGTGCGTCCCTGTCACTATTGTCGGCGCACGAGAGCAGGTTCTTGTGGCCTGCGAGCCTGCCAGCCTTCTCCTCCAGGCTGTTGTTCTTCTGCAGGAACCCTGGCATGGTGTTACACGAGCAGTTAGCACCCAGCAGCTCCATGCCTCACTCAGATAACAAGGAAATGAGTGGGATAAAAAAAAGTTCAGTAGGCCTATGTAAGAATAAGTTACATAAATAAATAAATAAATAAATAAATAAATAAATAAATAAATAAATAAATAAATAAATAAATAAATAAATAAAATCTGTATCTCAGGTTAGTTGCAAGCACACTGCTGCTTTGTAGCTACACAGATCTCCAATGGGGCTCTGAAGGTATAGGCTAGCACCCAAGATGGATGGACCATGGGTGAGAGTTGGTCTGTCGTGACGTGTGCGTGTGTGACAGAGATAAGGGAGAGAGAGAGAGAGAGAGAGAGAGAGAGAGAGAGAGAGAGAGAGAGAGAGAGGGAGAGAGAGAGATGCCATAACCACCCCTCCCCCTCCCCCTCCCCCACCACCACCACCATGCACCACCACCACCACCACCACCACCACCAGAGCATGCTGTGACATCAGAGCCAAGTCAGGGTGGGAACACCCAGCCAGGCAGTCCCTCCTGTCCAGATCCGAGCGGCTGGACAGATACAGCCAGCGGCGCGGACGCAGCCAATAACACACACCCTGAGGGGTTTAATGAAGGATGCAGACACCGAGCTCCCCAACTCCATATAGCCTGTCGTTTATCCATTCTCTGTGAAGGCCCCATATACCTGTAATAATATGGATGTGTCCACCAAGCATTGATATTATAGACTAATTGAGTGTTCTGTAAACATAGCCTACTTTTCAAATGCCCTATATCTGCAGGTCTCATAAAGAAATATTTGAAAATGTTAAGGCTGATTAGGCGAATTAAATTTCGCTTGAACTGTCTGTAGTTCTGCAATCAGACTCTAATGTAGCCTATACATTTCTTTTCTAAAATAAATAGTTTCCTGTTTGGATATCATAATTAATTTCCCTCTGTAACAGCCCAAAAGAAAAAAAAATATATTAATTGATTTCTGAAAGTATAGGCCTTATCCACATTATGGAATCATAGCAACGAATTCCTT
>NC_139639.1:17315269-17322769 GCF_964638095.1 Poromitra crassiceps
ACACCTATGACGTATGCAACAGCCCACCCCTCCCTTTGTCGTCTCCAGGTGTGGGTGTCACAGGCTGAAGGATGGAGACCCGAGGGTGTAACGTGGCCACATGAATTGACCTTGAGATGACAAACAAAGACAGTGGCTTTATATGGGTTTTTATACTCAGAGTAGCCTACAATCTACATCACATTTGAGGTTATATGGCATGTGCTCACTCGTTTCAAGCCGTTTCAAATGCTTTTCATGGCATACAGTACAAGCAAATGAGCCATCATCCATCCAAATATGCCACTTAATATTCACCTTCACGTTGGAAAGCACACAGGCACCATGCATCATAATTACTTTAAAGATCATGATAACCCTGCGCCCCTTTTTATAACCTTAACATGGGCAATAACACTGAGGCGTCACATGACAGCCATGGCGGGCATTTAGAGGATCCTCTCTCTGTCACTCTCTCTTGCTTGTGTCTTGGTCGGCTGAATGGGCAGAGGCCAGCCATTATGTTCACTCAGCCACTGCAAATTATACAGCCTTTTTTATCAGATGGCGCTCCGACTTTCTCTCTTCGCCATCCACGCGTATATGAGTCAAACCATAAAGATAAGCTCCACGGTGTGATGATAACTAAAAATATCATATTGCCTGAAAGCATTCCATTAGCTGTCTCTGTCTGTGTGATGCATAAACCAAAACCGTAAAGGGATGATACAGTGTGCACATGAAGCAGATTCCTGTCATATTTTTGCTCGGTGTAAAAAAAAAAATGCTTCACTCCCCTCCACACACATTTTTGCTTTCTCATCCACTGTCCTCAATAAAATGCCTATTTATGTTTCCAAGTGTCATGGAGTATACTGTATGTGTCTGTTGTAATAACCTTTGTAGCGTTTCGTTTGCAGGGATCAATCAAAGGCATCAAAGGTGTCAGCTGTGTCAGGAATAAATACTTTATTTACAGGTGAAACAGAGCGGAATAAAGACACACATGTTGCAAAATCTGGAAAAAAAATAACACCCATGTGTCATGTAGACACATGGGTGTCTACACATGGGTGTCTACAAACACCCATGTTGACCCAGTAGATTTAGGGAGGGAGGTTGGAAGGTGGGCACGGCTTGTGGCTGTTCCCTCGCTTCTCTGCTTCTTCCTCTTCATCCTCTGATGATGTAGAGGAGGAGGAGGAGGAGGAGGAGTGGCTGGACTCTTCATCGCTCCCAGAGTCATCTGAGTCATTTTCCTGACCTGAGTCAGAGTCTGAGCCATCATCATCATCATCATCATCATCATCCTCATTACTCTGGTCCTCCTCTTGCTCTATTGGAAGAACACAAGGTTAAAAGTGTGTTTGGTGTGTGTGTGTGTGTGTGTGTGTGTGTGTGTGTGTGTCCGTGTGCAACCCAGTCGCCATATAAAACGTTGCACTTCTGCAATCCATGGATACGTACTGTAGAATCTCAACGTTTCTGAACCAAAAATGTGTCGCATATCAACATTTCTCTAGATACATTATATCAACATCTGCTATTGAAATAGTGCGCGTGGCCATGCACTGGCCAGTAAGGACGCTGTGGTCGGGGTGGACAGACGGTGTTAACTGTTGCCTTTCACACCGCAGAGCCGTGTTCAAAGTCTACATTTCAACCATAAGTCACATTTAACGTTTTTGTTATTTAAGCCTAACCCAAACCATGGTTAGGGCCTAACCAAAGTTGTTAAAGTTGTTTTATTTGTGTTTAACGCTGGAAAGGCGGTGAGGTTTTGAAATTAACCGCCCTTTTGTTTCAAATTTACATTGCGGTTCTACTAGCCGAGGTTTGCAGACACATAAAATGCCAACGTTTTATTCTGGTGACTGGGTTGCAGTGTGTGTGTGTGTGTGTGTGTGTGTGTGTGTGTGTGTGTGTGTGTGTGTGTGTGTGTCTGTCTGTGTCACTCTCACCTTCCAGTAGCTTCTCCTGGATCAGTGGGAGGAACTGCCGGGCCTCAAGATTCTCTGGTTCATAGATGAGGACTGGAAGGAGGAGAGAAGAGGCGTCTGCTGGCTGACTTCACAGATGGCTGCTTTATTGACTGATTGACGGACACATACTATGGATGCAAAAGACATACTCATCTGACACAGTTTGCTGGCGAGCCGGAAGTCTCTGCCCATCACCGCTCTGAGGAACTGAAACCATACATCCCTACTTGAGTTTCAATCACTCCCCAATCAAGTGTGTTCAAGTTGACTGAAACTAAAAGTATAACTAAAATTAAGCATGAAGAGTGGTAAGAATCATCTAGAAATCAGTTATCTAACACAGAAAACAGCAAACCTATGTATGTATGTATCCTCCCTGTTTCATTCAGCATTCCTATTTGGCCGGGTACCAGCAGAGATCCCAAGCAGATTGTGACATGGCCTGATTTTTGAATTACCGGTAGGTCATTATGGCTGATTAAATAGCCAAAAACGGCTAATTAGTGGCCAATTAGGCACTACTCACATCAAACACACACCAATTAGTGATAGCACTATCCACATCAGTCAGCAGGTGACACCCACACACGCACAGACATAGCACTACCCACAGCAGCCAGCAGGCGACACCCACAGACAGACAGACTGACAGTGATTGCATGCTCCAACGGGCACTACCCACACCAGCCAGCAGGTGACACCCACAGAGACATAGCACTACCCACAGCAGCCAGCAGGTCACACAAACACACACACACACACACACACACACACACACACACACACCGACAGTGATTGCATGCTCCAACAGGTATCACCAATTAGTGCTACAATTAGTGCTAGCACTGCACAGGATCCAGCAGGTGGTGCGCACACACACACACACACACACACACACACACACACACACACACACACACACACACACACACACACACACACACACACACACAAACAATAAAAACTAATTTATCTCCCTGCTGTCAACATTGTACCTCGGCCATCAGCTCCAGTGGAGCTCCATGTTCTTCATCCTCAGCATCCTCTTTCTCAGTCTGCTCTTCCTCCACATGAGGCTCAGGCAGGGGGAAGGGCTCGGCCGGTGGGGGAGCATGGGTCTTTCCTCCTGGCCATCATCATCATTATTGTCAGCACAACTTGTCTTCCCCATTGCAATCACCAATACTTTCATAGCTATCATTAATATGTATTTAAAACAATAATACACTACTTGATAAGTAAATCACGCTACAAACTTGTCCAGCTGCATCCAATCTTGGTGTTTAGTTCATATTCTGGTTTTCATGAAGGTCAAGTGTCAAATAATCCCCATGCTTAAAGTCTTTGAGCTCTTGAGTTTCCTCTACACACAAACCTACCTGTCAGAGCTGAGCCTGAAGGCCCGGGCTTCCTTAGATCTTTCATTTTCAGAACTTCAGCAGATGCAGCTGCCCCAGCTTGTTCTGTAAACCTGAAATCATGATTACATTGGATATGGATATGAGGGATATTAACGTTCATCACCACCCATCATGCAAACTCTGAGTACAGACTACAGACAGACCCTGGAGTGCTGCTGCTGGATTCCTCTGGCACTGGCTCTATGGGAGAACAAGTACATTACATTAAATGTCATGTTTAGTACAGGCAGATCTGAAAATTAACTCCCATAATGAGCATGTCCAGATAACGAAACAAATCCAATTCAATGGCATGGTTAAATAAATGGCATATCTACTTACAGATAATCTTACACCGTCAGATATTATACATTTGTCATGTTCAATGCATTCCAGCAGTTGTGATGTGTAGTGTTAATTTACATTGTCTTTTGATGAGAATGATGAGTGTGGACTTTCAATATGTAGGGTAAACCCCTGTTCCAAAGACCAAGACAAAATGCATCCACCTTCCTAAGTGGCACAGAGGCCACATGCCATGATAATAATTGTGTCGAATTGTGTAATTGTGTGTAACTGTCAGGGTGTAAGGTCAGTCTTTCCCAGGGGCGATACACCTGGCGTCACAACCAGGTGTATGTTTGGCAGCTGCAGTTGAGGAAAAGCGGCTAGAAGTAAATTCTCTAGTTGCTAGCAAAGAGACTAAACAGATCAAATTTGTACGTGAGGGAGAAAAGATTAGACCAATTAAGGTCAGGCACAAATTAGGGCAGCTAAGTGTAGGTGGAGCCTGGGAAATGAGGGTTGACTTGAATGAACAGCTAGTCATCCTAGCATTATATAGTTAGCACCCAGCTACGTCCGGACTTGTTACTGTGGTCTGAGGTGGAGAAGATAGTTTATTTTATCGAACTCACAGTCCCCTGGGAAGATCGAGTTGAGGAGGCTTATGAGCGCAAGAAAGCTAGGTATGCTGAAATGGCAGCAGAGGCAGAGCAGCGAGGTTGGAGGGCTCAAGTGCGGCCTGTAGAGGTGGGCTGCCGTGGTTTTGTGGCAAAGTCCGTTATTGCCTTACTAACTGAGTTGGGCATTCTGGGGCTAGCTGGGGAGCTCGCTAAAGTAAGATTGATTGTTGTTGGTCATGATTGACGGTCTGCATCAACAGGGCTGAATCATTGACAGTGGTGGTGTAGTTAAGAATGTCATACCGAACCGACCTGGATAGCTAGGCTTAGATAGTGAGGTAATATGCAGTTGTGCGGTGGTAGCATGGAGGGGGGTGTTTCCAGGATGCTGGATTACACCGTTAAGCCTTCTTGAGGTGTCGTGGGCCTAACTTAACGAAACATCGCTTGAAAACCCCAATGACATGTTTCATACTGCTATTGGCTAGGGTAGGTAACTGGTAAATTGTGTCTTGTTTATTAGTTTGTTAGCCTGTTAGCTTGTTTTATTCTGGATTGGGCTTCTAAATGTGTTTTTCCTCGGATTTTGGCAGAAGGGATAACATCTTGTCCTGTGTATTAATTAATAAATGTGAATATTCATAATCGTCTAATGCTTTCAGTGTAGGTTTTCAAGATTTGCTCTCTTAATATGGATCCTGTTTGTTGGCTATTACTGTGGGGTGATCAGTATGAAGACAGACTCTGCCCAGGTTAATGAAAGACCAGCACCTTAACTTGTGAAGTGACTCGGCTTGTTTGAAGCAGTTGGTAAACCATTTGTGATTGACACAAAGTAGTCTAAATAAGAGGCACTAAACCTTAATTCAGCAAAGTGTTCCGTGCAAAGCAGAATGGTAATCATCACTCGTCTGCGATTCTTTCTGTTTCTCATTTTTCTCATTATTTCCTTGTGTTCATTGCAGATAGACGTAAGCCAGGAACCCCTTTGTTCTATTAACTAGACCGTAGACTAGAAGGTAAGCGTCAACCAGTAGGTAGAGCAATCATTATAATCCTGTGGTCCTTTGCATCTGCCTGCTAGCTACATGGGAACCAAACCCCTCAATGGTCATCCAAATGCAGGGTTATTCCTGTGCATCTGGAATCTGCGCATAATGGCAAGTCGAAGTCTTATGTAATCTGAATAACCGACGAGAGGCTCACTGGAAGTTTCGGATCAAAGCATCAGGGCACAAAGGCAGAGATTTAGCATGTTAGACTGATCGTCACTCTTTCAAGTATTGTCTCTGTGTTTCTCCCCTCAACTTCTTTGACTTCCTCTTTAGTGTAAAACGCTAGGCTATTGTCATCTGCGGGTTTTACCATGGCACAATGTGTTCTTAAACATCTCTACTCTGCCTTTCAGACTCCCCTCTATTGAGAGGAAGATGAAAAAAGAAGGAGAAAAAGAGTCTAGGAACATCAAACAGGCTAACATTGTGTGTTCATGTTTGGCTGTTTGGTTATTGTTGACAGACTTGACCGAGGTATAGTGACATTAGACCAGCTTGCCAACATCTCTTTTCTGTGGTTGTGTTTTAAGTGGATGTCGGGCCCAGTTCCCATGTATAGTGGGCGTGTTCCAGGTGTATTTGTACAACATGCAGAGTTTCTGTGTGCATAAGCAGGTTTATCTCCACAGCCCCCACCTCTCATCCAGCCACCAACATGTCATCTGGGAAAAGACATTGTAAGTCCACAAGGTTAGGGAATCCAGGTCATATAGGGAAATGCACCTGAATGGAGCAAGGCCACTCTGTCAATGTACAGAAAACTAACATATAATTACTGAGTTATCTCACACCTCAAATCCTGTTCACAAAAACATAACTTCCCAACATTCCCAGAGTTGAATGAAAGCTATCAACCAAAGCTGCGAGACAAGGCAAGGGAATGTTTACAGACAACTGTAGATGACAAACACATCTTTATCCATCGATGATAAGACTTTCCTGAACACAATGGATTGTGAGGTTTACGGGGATGAAACCAACTGACACACCAACAGGTAGGAGGAGGCACCCCTCACCATTCTTCTCTATCTACTGTACATGTTATCTGCCCAACAATGACATGTCATTGTTTTAATCTTTTGGTGTTCAGAACTTTTGTAACTTTGTAAGAAAGTGCTATCTAAATAATAATAATGTATGACTACCCTGCAAAACATTAAGTGACAGAGGACATTCAATGCACTGAAAAGACAATGTCTTCCTTTGCTGAATGCCGTTGCCAGAGATCAAGCTCAGATTGTCTCATTGTTTCAGATGGAAAATGTTGTAACATCCAATGGAGAGGGTGCATTTGAGTGTTAAAAGAATGCAGTTGAGAGAGAGAGACACCAGCAGATGATTGCCATTTTATATCTGAACACATCAGATTTAGGATTATTTGTTACATTATTTATTAGATAAATCATGCATGTGACCATCATGCGAATAAAGCAATTTGTCGACAAAGATGTACAGCCCCAGCAACAAAAGGTGTAACTGTACCTCAGGGTATGATGGGGGTACGTTGTAACTACGGTATGTTTGGATGCTTGATCATGGAAAGCACTTGTCTGTGGAACTACTTTGCTTTATTCTGAGCCCAGCCCATTTACCCATTGGGATGACACCACACCCAACTGTGCTAGAACCCTCAGGACCCAGAGACCATCAGCTTGATGACAACAACAAGCATGTTGATGGCAAACACCCCCAGCCAGAGCAGGAAGGAGAAGCTGGTTAAAATCCTCGGCTCCCTATAGCATGCAAACTGATCAGCCAACTACAAGCACCCACAGCAGCAGCAGACACTATCCCACCATCAACAGGAGCTGAACCAAGCTCATGGCACATATCTGCTGGAGGAAAAACTCCAGCAGGCTGAGGAACTCCTGAGCCAGGTCGATGAGGAGGTCAAAGATAAGAACTCGAGGATAAGGGTGTTGGAGAACCACCTCAAGGAGGCCAGGAACAAGGTATAACACATGGTCGGATGACAACCTGAGAGACACCCGATGACGTCATGACGCCATTCCCCAGAGGCCGCCTTCACCAACTGCCGTGGAAGGCATGCCACAAGGAGCCCAAAGAGCACATGCCACCCAGAGGCATCAGCATGGAGTTGTGGACCTGGACAAGATGCCCCGAAACATCACCACGTTCATGCAGACGCACATCTATTCTCCTGAAGTGGCACAGAGGC
>NC_139639.1:17330269-17335269 GCF_964638095.1 Poromitra crassiceps
GGCAGGCCGCTACAAAATGGCTTACGGTCGCGTCCAATCACAGACAGGGATCGGCCAGGTGATCCCTTCAGGTGCGGCTGCGGTGTTCCACGTCACCGTCATGTCACCTGGGTGGTTCGAAAGGTTAACTTTTATGGAATAAAAGGTAAGAGCATTCAAGTCTGTGCACTATACGTGCTAAAGTACAGAAGCTTTCAGATGACTCCAGAGTAACGGAGGAACAACAGAAATGCTTGGCTAGGTTTGTGTGTGCTGCCTACTGCCCAAAAGGGATAAACATTAAGAAACATTCCAGAGCTGCGGTGGCACATGTTCTGCAAGTATATGGCAGAGAGTTAAAGGCTACCACCTACAGAGGGTGCCTTGGAAAAGCACATTGATAGGGTACATGTGCAAGCTCATGTTTGGGGACAGGCAAGCGTTGAGCAGCAAGTACCTTTAAATCCTCTCAAAAATGGCTACTTCAAGGCTGATAAAGGCCAGTTAAGACCCACTACCACTGATGTGCTACCAGCTCCCGAGTCCATCATTGAAATGGTGAGATGCCGCTGCAAAGGAGATTGTTCAACACAAAGATGCTCCTGTAGGAAGAGAAACTTACAATGCACTGACCTTTGACTTTGCAGTACACAATGTGAGAACGATGAGGACTCAAGATCTGAAAACCGGGATTCAGATGGCAGTGATGCTGAAGATCTTGAATGAGATGGGTTTTTAACTAACAGAAGTTAGTTATAATTGCAAATGATGAATTTCAATATGCCTTGACGTACAGAGATTTTTGTTGCAATCCATTTGTTATGGATGCTTGAATTCAAATTATAAATATATTTACTTTATATTATATCCAATTGATTTTCCTTCCCTTTTTCCTTAAAGTGTTTTGAACATTTGTCGTTTTTAAAATCCAAAATGGAATTGACTAAAGCCAAAATATAGATGTCCATTTCAGCCTAATTATATAATTTATGCTAATTATGCTAATGAACAAAGGTTGCATGATTTAGTTATGGCAAGACATTAATTTCTAGACATCAAAACATAGACTTAGACTCTAAGATAATCGTTCTAAGTTGCCCAAAACAGAAGATTTCCCGATTGTTACCTTTTTTTAACCAAATTTATACTAATTATGCTAATTACGAAAGGTTGCATGACTGCACTATGGTAATAGATGAATTCCTCCACATAACAAACATGGAGTTAGACTCTTAGATCATCTTTCTAAGTTAACTGGAAGCAAAATTATAGCCATTTTCCAGTTTTCGGCAATTAATTGGCTCATTATGCGAATTACTCAAATTGCTCAACATGCAACTCTTAGCAACCAAGTTCAATTTCATCCACTAAGCCTATAGATGACATTCCATTCATAAAAGCTCATAGGAAACTACATTGCTGGGTCATATAGGGATTTCCAGTGCAGGTGTTTAATTTTGGTGGTCGCCATTTTGAAAGGCCAAGATGGCCACCATAGTGACTTTGAAAAAAATGGCAACATTGGTTTTGGGTTTCGTCACACTCTAAGCTTTCCAAAAATGTATAGTTTACAAACTCTCCAAAACTTTTGAACGAAAATACATAAGGACCTGGACTATAATAACAATAATTAAAATATCTTACCTGCTGAAACTGATGTTCTGATTCGGTACAAAAACCTCATCTCAAACTAATCACTAATTCCTTAGTGATTGCTGTTTCTCACATACTGCACACTTTGCTATAGTAATGCTTTACTGTAATGCACTTTACTTTACCCTAATACAATCCACTCAGAGGTGTGTTCAATTATGTATTTATTATTATTATTATTATTATTATTATTATTATTATTATTATTATTATTATTATTATTATTATTATTATTATTATTATTATTATTATTATTATTATTATTATTATTATTTTGCAATGTTCTTTGTGCTGTAGCCTACTGCCTATACTGTGTTGCTTTTGGCCTGTGAAACAAATTGCCCTGTGGGATCATAATAAAGTTGAACTGAATGAACTTGAACTGGTTTTAACCGCTATGAGTGGCAGATGTATTTAGGCAAAAAACTTCACAGGAAAATACTGTACTTAAGATTAACTCAATGCCTGCCGGCATTTAAAAAAATGTTGCCAGCCAGCGTCTTTGATAATAATTTTCACTAATATTTCAAGACCCACATAATATTTTGTTCTATGAATATGTACACACTGAACATCTCAAAAGAAAGAAGAGAGCCTCTACTCTTTTCATAAAAAAACATTTCATTCTAGCTTTATCCGTTCTTTAGTTATCAATACATAAGTGTTATACGCCCAGATGGCTTTTTATTGAGCACATGCCAGCTGCTTTACAAAAAACAGTCTAATCCTCCAGTTCTCCCCATTCAGCATAGCTAGCATTTAGCTGCTAGCCCAGTCCAGGCAGACAGGATTGGGGATTCAACCAGCGCAGTAAACGCACATCTGAACAGACGTCTATGTACCTGCTCTTGAATCTCCAATCCTGTAGTGTAGAGCCGCAGCACCGTCCTTTGGTGAGTCAGCCCATTGAGATTATGGGGGTTTTCCCCCACCGTCTAGTCTTGCGTGCCAGCTGTAGTGACATTGTGTGGGTGTTCCCACACAGACCGACTGTATGCTACATACAGTACCAGTCCCACATATCAATGCAATGTGGTCTCCAACCTGCACCATGCTTTTTAACTGTCCAGGAAAGAACATTTAGGACTGGGTGTTGGACTGCTCTGATTTCTTGCACTTTCTTATACAAACTCGGTTGATTGGCTTGGTTTCTTTTTATGGCCTCAGGAACAGTTTTGGTGAACTTGCTATAGGTTGCGGTTTTAGCGCAGGGGTTCCCAAACTTTTTCATCTTGGGAGTGGGACCCAAAATATACATTTTGTGTCTCCCTCGGACCCAAACTCACAAAAAACATATGGGTAATGAGTTTGCCATGACGGCCAGTTGGGACCCACCCCCCACGGGTCCGCGACCCAAATTGGGTCCACGACCCATAGTTTGGGAAACACTGCTTTAGAGATCAAATGAGGCGGTAGTGTTGTGTGAGGCCAGTGTCTGCACACACATTACCGGCTCATTCATGTAAATGTCTCTCTCCATGGATGGACGCCCGGCAGAGCTAGAAGATGAAGCGAGACGGGAAGAAGAGGGAAGCAGATGGATGGAAGGACAGAAAGCCCTGAAAAGAGCGATGAGCGAGGGGGAGACAGAGACGGAGTGAGAGGGAAAATGAATAGATAAAGAGAGGAGTTGATGAGCGAGGGAATGATGAATGGGCTGAGAGAGAGACAGATGGGTTAGGTTATGTCAGAGAGATGCAGTGAGTGAAAGAGCGCTTACCAAGCCAAAGATGAGGACGACACGTCCTCATACCAAACGAAAGAAAAAGTCGATTTCCAAAACGAGGAGCGAATCGGTGTGTGCAGGTGATACGCCTCACTTGGGACATGGTTAAACAGAAACACGCCATGTCAGTTAATTTGAAAAGCCGCTTGGTTAAGTTTAGGCAACTAAAACTTGGTAAGGTTAAAAACGGAATAGGCCCATGGCCGTAACTAGCTATGAGGACGGGGAGGTCCGGACCTCCCCTAATATTTCAGCCTGCAAAAAAAAAAAAAAAAAAAAAAAAATTTTTTTTTTTTTTTTTTTTTTTTTGCAGGCCAGGCCAGGCCACTCACTGAACAGCAGGCCAGGCGCCGCCTACTGGTTTACTAGTGGTTTTATTACTTTATTCAGGTTTAAAGTGGGTGCATCTCATTGTAATCATGCATGATGCCAATTGCCAAGCTCCCGAAGTCAGGTATGCAGGTGGCTATATGCATGGTTTCAGTTTCATGACCCAATAAGTAACAAAAAGAGGTGGTGTAAAGTTAAAAACAACATAATATATTTTATTTTATTTTTCAATCGTTCCTATCAGGAATAAATAAATGTCCCTCTGTATGTTTTTTTTATTATCGATGATGACTTTGTGTGTTGTGTACGGCTTGGGTTGTGTACCTGTGTTTGTAGGTGTCATTTTGATATGAATTTGGCTAAAACAGTTTGTGTTTGTTAGTTACAATTATGTTGACAGGAGAGCTGAGCAGGTGGTGACATGAAAGAGAATATACTGAATAATGACATCACAACAGTATAATCCTAATGTTGATTTAAAATGATATATTACTCTAAATATGGCTAAAAAAGGGGGGGGGGAAAACTCAAAAAAATTTCGGCTCCGCCTCCCCTTGCTGGACCTCCCCTATTTCGGAACCCTGGTTACGGCCCTGAATAGGCCTATATGTCGGGAGGCGAACCGGCTCTCTCGCGATAACGCAAATTGAAAGTCGAGGCCGTTACCAGTCAACCACAACTTTGCCTTTTCTTATCAGCTATTTCAATATCAGACAGTCGTTATGTTAACACTACGCACACACACACGCACATGCACACACACACACACACACACACACACACACACACGCGCACACAAAGTGCCCAGAGGCAAGTCAGTGGCTTTAATACATTTCACATTAAAAGCAAATGATCAGTAATAATATTCAGATTAGCAGTAAAACCCCTCGGCTCGTGTTACAAGGACACAAACAAGAGAGCTGTTTTAATAGAGCAAATAGCCTATCCACCTTATTTCTAGCTGCCATGATGCCTGATGGGTGCTTCTTCCACTTCCGGTGTAATTCTTACACTGTTTTAACTTGACAAAAAAAACGTCTATAGGATTTTACAGCAGAGCCATTCTGCTCTACAGCCGTGTCATTCGGGGTGCTGGCATAACGTAATGCATTGTGGGTAGTGGGTAGTCGGCTACTGTGGCTAATGCTAATGGCTAGCGTAATAGTTACTTTACATGGCAGTAAAACGCCACTGCATGACCAAATTGATTTAACTTTTAACCATTTCGAGTAACACTGTTTCCATACGGACCCCCAGCGTTGGTTAGTTGTTTATAACTTTTATAACGGACTCCAGCTTCCGGTTTATAATT
>NC_139639.1:17340269-17345269 GCF_964638095.1 Poromitra crassiceps
ACACACACACACACCTACACACACACACACACACACACACACACACACACACACACACACACACACGCTGACGGTGGCCGGTGAAATATTGTCTCTGCTTTTAACCCATCCAGGCTTGTCTTTCCTCCGGGGGGCAGCCCGGCAGGAGCAGTGGGCAGCTGTAGCGGCCGGGGACCAACTTCAAACGTTGTCGTCACTGGTCAGATGATGATCTTCTACATGTTTTTAGTGGGGGTCCATAACGATGTTATATGGAGGAACCAGGGGAGCACGGGGAGAACATGCAAACTCCACACAGAAAGGCTCTTTTCACGAGATAGCCCACCTGGGGAGTGGGCACTGAAGACATGGGGGCACACACTCTCAGCGCCCACAGCATCCCAGGCAGGAATCGAACCCAGGACCTTCTAGCTGTGAGGCGACAGCGTTACCACTGCGCCAGCGTGCCCCCCACGGCCTAGCCTAGGTAAACCCATCCCCCACGTGACCTGCTCTCAGACCTGTTCTCAGTCACTATGTGACTGGGAACTGAGAGAAGGTCACGTGGGGGATGGGTTTACCCAGGCTACCCACGGCCCCCCTAGTAGGGACTCTGGGACAATATCTTACAAAATACAGGTCTGCGGTCTAATATGTCAGTTTTAGGAGTCCTTGACGTGAACATTTTTTAGAACCACTGGCCGAGAGGAAAGTACCAAAATTTTAGACGACTTTTAAGCGAGACGTCTGATCAATGGAAAATTGCTCAGTGGGATGCGATGGAAGTGAGCATGCGGCTTGATTTGTTTGAGTCAAACAGTTTTTAAATTGAACACCAGATGTAACATGCGCTGTTGGGCCTTTTTGGTTATTGTGGTGATGTTCCTGTCCTACTTGAGCTCCACTCTGCTGACTGTAGTGTCATGTAGCCTACTGTATGTCCAAGGAAGGCAGTGAAGTCAATGACCATCTCCACAGTGTTTTGTTGTTGTGGTGTGTGCGTGTATGTGTGTGTGAGATGTGTGTGTGTGTGTGTGTGTGTGTGTGTGTGTGTGTGTGTGTGTGTGAGACGTGTGTGTGTGTGTGTGTGTGTGTGTGTGTGTGTGTGTGTGTGTGTGTGTGTGTGTGTGAGACGTGTGTGTGTGTGTGTGTGTGTGTGTGTGTGTGTGTGTGAGACGTGTGTGTGTGTGTGTGTGTGTGTGTGTGTGTGGTACCCCTACACTCACAATCCATTTTGTTTGAACCATCCAGATTCACAGCACCATCTAGAATCCACAGCACACATAACGAATGGATGTCATGCATACAAACAACTGTACATAGCTCGCCATGACCGTATTGTAAATATTGTGTCTGATGCAGTCCATAACATCATGCCTGCTAGTGCAGTGCTGTATAAGCACAGTAGAGTGGTACCAGAGTGGTTTGGGTCTGCCTGTGATGTCTTTGCTAATATCCCCAATACACCCGACGCTGTTTTTGTTGACACCAGCCATAAGCAGGTGCTGATGCTAGAGGTAGGCTGTGTCTTTGACCTGTACATGGACCAGGCATTCCAAGACAAATACATAAAATACCAACCACTACTCGAGACCATCACGAGCCTAGGTTATACCTGTAGATACAGTGCGCTTATATTTGGAAGCCTGGGACATGTACATAAATGCACCATGAGAGGCCTGCAGATTGCTGGCCTGACAAGGGCAAGAGCCAAACAAACTGTCAAATATTGCTCTGTCTCAGCAATTATTGGCAGTCTAGCAGTGTGGAGAAGGAGGTGCTATGTGTATCCATAAGTGCTCAGTATTAATTGACCCTGATATATTTGTTTCCCTGCTTATGAAATGTAATTTGTGGAACCAAATAAAGTATTTAAAATGTGTGTGTGTGTGTGTGTGTGTGTGTGTGTGTGTGTGTGTGTGTGTGTGTGTGTGTGTGTGTGTGTGTGTGTGTGTGTGTGTGTGTGTGTGACATCTGTGTGTGACATGTGTGTGTGTGTGTGTGCGCACGTGTGTGTGTTAGAAAGATTGATCCCCCGGGCGCTCCGGTGGCACTGGCATGATTATGATACCATAACACTGGTGCTGTAAAGAAAAATGCTGTCAGGCAAATGAAGAGGAGCTCGGCGAGACGTGTGTGTGTGTGTGTGTGTGTGAGTGTGTGTGTGATGTGAGTGTGTGTGTGTGTGTGTGTGACGTGAGTATTTGTGTGTGTGTGTGTGTGTGTGTGTGTGTGTGTGTGTGTGTGTGTGAGACGTGTGTGTGTGTGTGTGTGTGTGTGTGTGTGTGTGACGTGTTTGTGTATGTGTGTGTGTGAGACGTGTGTGTGTGTGTGTCCCCGCTGCTCCACGATCCATCACAGCTGTCAGGCACGTTGCGACGTCACTGTCAACACGTTGCCGCGCATTTCTCCCCCGCGTCTCACTTTCTTCTAGTTTCCGCTAGATGCTTTTTATGCTGTGGGTTTCCTCTATGTGTGTGTGTGTGTGTGTGTGTGTGTGTGTGTGTGTGTGTGTGTGTGTGTGTGTGTGTGTGTGTGTGTGTGTGTGTGTGTGTGTGTGTGTGAGAGAGAGAGAGAGAGAGAGAGGGAGAGAGAGAGTGTGTGTTTGTGTTGTTTGTGGGCCATTTTGCTTCTGGTCCCCAGGCGGCCATACGTCTTCCACCTACAATACCTCAAGTGAGCGTTGATAAGAGGTGAGGGATTACACACTGGCCACATGCTTAGTGATCACACACACACACACACACACACACACACACACACGCACACACACGGACCCCCCCCCCCCCTCTCTCTCTCTAATATTTCACAGGGAGGAAGAATGGGGGACATACATCATTCTGACGGTGCGAGAATGGAGAGAGACATCCCTCTGTTATCTCCCCACACACACACTGTCTGAGATTTATAGTACAAGGCTTTAATGGTGCCCTCACACACCTCTCTCTCTCTGTCTGTCTATCTTTCACACACACACACACACACACACACACACACACACACGCACACACACACGCACACGCACACGCGCACACACACGCACACACACACACACACACACACACACCCGTCTTCTCTCTGTTTTCCTTCTCTTCCGCTTGCCCCTGTCTTTCCAATGTCCCCCCCCCTCGCCCTTCCTCTCCTCCATTTTCTCTTTCTCCTTCTCTCAGTTCATTGTCAATATAAAGATGTCAGGGTCTGCTTCAGAGGGGGCGGGGGGGAAACAGAGATATCATCCTGATGGTGAAAAGAAGTGCACATATTGTCAGAGAGGAGGGAAAGCACACATGCATATATATACACACACATATTCACACTGTAAGATATACCAATGGGTGTGTATAAATAGCAATGGGTGTGTATAAATAGCAATGGGCATGTATAAATAGCAATGGGCGTGTATAAATAGCTCAATGCTCCCAATAAACAGCCTGCTGACAGGCGTACATGACTCTCTAATGGGGAGTGGTTAAAGCTTAAACACAGGCCATTTACCCATGTGATTTATAGAGAGGCGCTCGCAGCACTTTGTGAGGCAAACCCTACGTTCCCTTTAAAGGGATAAGCCAACTTTTCGGGAGTTTCGCTCATTTGCCATATCCTCCATACATAACCAAGATACACAGTGTCTTCACCGTCACTGTCACTCTCCGCGCAGTATAGAGTGAGCCACAGTCGTTCAAAATCACCACAAATACACATTTAACAGCGCCAAAAAGCTCTTTGTGCTTCGGGTACGCACCACACGATGAAATATTGATCCAAAATGCGGAGAAATTATCTTTTTTAAGGTAAATAGATAGCCGGAATTCCTTTCTAAACATGGCCGCCAGGCATGCACGGCATACAGCGGAAGCACTCTTTACATGCAAACAAGGAAGTAACTCGTTGTGGGGATTTTCTCCGAAAATGATGTTTTACATGGAACTATGGATTAATATTTCATCGCGTGGTGAATACCTGGAGCCCAAAGAGCTTTTTGGCGCTGTTAGATGTGTGTTTTTGGTGATTTTGAACGACTGTACCATTTGCCTCCGTTCTATGGCGATACTAACTAACTTGACGACTGTAGCTCACTCTATTCACCTTATGTTCAGACGCTGGGGTGGGCCAAATTATTCCGGGTCGTGTTAACACTTCCGGCGGTCACGGCGCCAAATACAAAATAACGTCAAAAGAAGACAGTTGTTTTTGTAGCGGACAGTGCAGGGGGTAAAACAAAGAACGTAGGCTACTACTTTGAGCTTGGTACACAGCAAGCAAGCGGAGTATCCACTGTTAGCCAGGTTGTCGTCGACAATGACGAGCACTTTCTTGTACAACATACCTGGACCCCAACAAAGAAAGCTTCAGATGGTTTTCTCTCCTCCGAGCGCAGCTCGAGCCACTTACGTCTATAAGACCCGCAGACGTTAACATAATTCCCTGGAATGCGAGACTTAACGAGCCAGTTACATGGCATTGCATTCTTAGACATTGCCGTTTGCTTTCATTTGGTATGTTACTTATGTTATTGGCTAAATTATTAGTTAATTCAGAGTTAGATGATACTGGAGCAGCCGGCATTTTTCTTTTTCTTTTGTTTTTAGCCGGAAGTCATCACACGACCCCACAACCGGGTCAAATGGGTGTGGCTACATAAGATGAATACTGCGGGGAGAGTGACCGTGAAGACACTGTGTATCTTCGTTACATATGGAGGATATGGCAAAAAACCCCGAAAGGTTGGCGTATCCCTCTAAGAAATGCTTGTGTTGTAGGCCTATTGCATCATGTACAATGCCTCAGGTTGTGTTGTAGGTTTGTTGTCTCGCTGGCCAGCCTCCTCTCCCTTCGGCGGGAGAGGAGGCTGGCCAGCGAGACTAAGGGACAGCTGACCCCAAAATCCAAAATAGCCTACATATTTTGCCTTTTACTGGTACTGCTATTCATCCCTCTAGAATCTAGAACGATCTAGAGTCTAGATCTAGAGTCTAGATATAGAGTCTAGATGGGGGGACATGTAGGAACTATTTTCTTTC